>NW_015505198.1:185580-195815 GCF_001515645.1 Sinocyclocheilus grahami | reverse complement strand
CATAATAAAAAAACTAATAAAAGGACAACATTACTACAACTGTAACTAAAACTATAAATAGATAACTAATACAAATCAAACTACATAAGTTCATCAGTAATCCTAAAAAAAGAACACTGAGCCAAACACACATGCTGAAATAACAACAACTTACTGACACATAGTAAGAAATAGATTATTAAAAAAAACTGAAACAGAAGTGGAAAGAGGAGAGATAAAAAGCGATACTTATGTCCTTTGCCGGTGTCCTGCCTGGTGGAGTCGCACGGTAGAGTCGATGGTCTTTACACTCTTCAGTCTTCCCACGACCACTTCCGCGGTAAACTAAGCTTCTTTTTAATTCATTTAACAAAACTCAAATTGAATTCAGCTGGACACACTTTCCTGTTTATCACAACAAATGGCCAAGCAAAGCGCACGACACTGACAAAGTACGCGATAAAGTACGAGACCAAACGCCATTTCAGCACATTTTCAGTAACACAATACACTACTGTTCAAAAGTTTGGGGTCTGTGAGATGTTTTTGAAAGACTTTTCTGCTCACCAGGGCTGCAATTATTTAAACAGTAAAAACAGTAATATTGTGAAATATTATTACAATTTCAAAAACCTGTTTTCTATTTCAGTATCTTTTCAAATGTAATTTATTCCTGTGATCAAAGCTATATTTTCAGCATCATGTTGCATCTTCAGACCTCCACCACCTGCTGAGTGAGTCTCATTTAACCCTCACATCAGTGCTATAATGATTTCTCAACAGTTTAGTGGCAGTACTAGTTCTAGCTGGACTAGAGGGGAAATCTTGAGTTGTGAAAGTTAGAGTATGTGTATATAGTACGTCAAAATCTTGTATTGCAGTTGAATGGTTACTGTAAACTTATTCGATTTTTTTTTTCTTAATTGTAGCGATTGTGCACTTGTAGTGAACTTCAAATCTTAAAAGTATATATTTAAAAAAAACTACTTGCAGATAATATAATATGAATAAAATGAAAGGCCAATTTAGTTTAGCTAATTACATTTAATATAAATGTAAATTATAATGCATTTTATTGTAATTTAATTTAACTGAAATTAAGAAAATATAACACTTATATACACTTGTTTATCCTTTTAAAATATATTATTTTCATAAGAAGTATTATTTTTCACAAGAGTTGCTATTTTTTTATATGCACTCTATCTGGCATAAGAATCCTACAGTGTGTGTTTATATCGGTAGGGATGTGGCGATGCTGGCCCGTGCTGCTGTCAGCGGCGATGAAAGTGCTCTAGACATGTTTAACTGGAAGAAGAGCAATAAAGGAGGGTTTGCGCTGGGATCACAGGAAGGAATGGCATTCTACATCAGTACAGCTGATGGTGAGAGGTGACAGGATGTTTAGCAATGATGTTCAGGTGCTGTGGGTTTGTTCTAACCGTGTTTGTGTGTGTTATTTAGGGAGCGTGTACAGCGTGGATGAGCAGGTGCGGAGTGTGCCGTTGCTGTCTGTTGAGAGTGCGGTACAGAAGATGTGGTACTCCAAGAGGAGGGCCGTTCTCGCCGTGGTAACAGACTCACTGCTGCTCTCTCACTTCAGTCTTGGACCGGAAGGAATCGCTCAGGAGATCAGTAAGGTAACAGATCAAACTTCATATGTCTGTCCAATTAGATATCAGAATACAGCCACAAAAACCAGACAAGTTCTTTATTTTTATCTTTTAATTTAATTTTAATTTTAAAGTTTTAGCAGTTCTGTGTTTTTGCATTTAAAATGTTTTGTTTTTAAAGTCTATATAGTTTTTATTTCAATTTTAGTACATCAAGAAATTTAGTAATTTAGTTGTTTTTACCTTAATTTGTTCACCTTTTTTCAATAAAATATAGAAGAAAAGAATATATTCCAAAGAACTACATATAACTTAATTATATGACACTGACACACTGAGGAAGGCTTTGAGCTGAAACGTTTGTCTTTTCCCATCACTAATGAATGTAAAATAAAAGAAAAAAGAAGATTGTTCTCGTGAGTGCGGATCATAATTTCCTATACTAAAGAACTACATATACACATAACAGACAGACATACAACGCTCACCAAATACAACTTATACTGCATTTATGAGTATTTAGATTTTGATCAGATTCTGCCATACAAAGTTATGTTAAGAGTTACATATCTGACACAGTTTATGGATTAAGAGTCAAAAATGGTCTAAGAGTCCTTTTTGGGGGGGCCTTCAAACTTATATAAATGGCATAACATATTAATATACATTGCTTTTATATTTGGTCTCATCCAGGAGAAAGGAGAGAAAAAAACAAAACATAGGTAACCGATTAAATCTTTTCTTTACTTCTCAACCACCTCCACCAGTATAATGAAATTCTAGTAGATATTTTTTTTAAAGGGGTCCTATTTTGCCTTTTCACTTTTTCAACTTTAGTTAGTCTGTAATGTTGCTGTTGAATAGGACCCCTTTAAGGAAAGGGTCAGCATTTCCATAATCTACACATCATTCACAATTTCTTGGCATTCACATACAAATGGAGGAAATTCTAATTTTTTTTTTGACATGTCTAAATAATTTACATGAATTTATTTTAGTTTTAGTTATTTTAGTACATCTAGTTAGACTAAATGAAAATGGGAAATTTTGCCTTGGCAACTAGCTGAAATAAAATTATTTTGAAAACTATTTTATTCTAGTTAACATTTATTATTATTATTTCAAGTAACAAAAAAGGTATGGTTTAGTTTTAGCTAACTATAATAACCCTGGTGTGTGTACAGGTGAAGCTCAGTGGCAGAGGTGGGCAGCACGCAGACATTGTGTGGACAGAAAATGGTTTGCTCATCACAGCATCAGGAGAACAACACATTAGGTTAACAACAAATTTTAGTCCTCTGTGTGTGTGTGTGTGTGGGTGTGGGTGTGTTTTTAAACCTTGTATATAAAAGTGTTGTATAGTTTCTCAGCAGTTGCTCTGAGATGTTGCATGTGTTTTGATGGTGGTGTGTGTGTTTGTATAGGTTGTGGGATGTGGAGCTAGATGATCATTACGCTCTGACGCTGGATGAGTCTCTGGGCTTTGAGAAAGGAGAACTGCTCAACTGTGTTTCCTTTTGCACTTCTAAACGTAAGATTTACATTGTTAAAAGTCTGTGCAACTCTGAACAATGTACACACTTACACAAATACTGCCTGAGTTTCTGTATTGTTTTCCGTTTGAAATAGTTTTAAAACACTACCATTTGGAATCACTACAATTTTTTTTGAAAGAAGCCTTTTATGATTACCAAGACTGTATTTATTTGAAGAACAGTTATTCCTGCATTCTAATATACTGCTTTGCTGCTTAAGAAACATTTCTGATTATTCTCAAAGTTGTGCTGCTTTATGTTTTTGTGGAAACTATGATACATTTTTTTCAGGATCTTTCTTTGTTCAAAAGAATAGCATTTATTTGAAACAGAAATCTTTTTTAACATTGTCCTTCCTGTCTCTCATTTAGCAAATTCTTATTAAAAAGACAAAAACAGCAAATAGGTTTGATTCCCAGAGCAATGCACATATTGATGAAATGTATATCTTGAATACAGTTTAGGTCATTTTATATGAAGGCATCTGCTAAAACACAAATGTACGTGATTTTACAAGTGTGATTTTGTTCAGAAGTAATCTGGATCTTCGTGTTTTCATCTGCAGAAGTTCTTGCAGCAGGTACCAGCAGAGGTCGTGTTGCTCTGTGGCACATGGTGACAGTGAGTGATCAGAAAGGAGACACAAAGATACACTGGAAACTCCAAACACCAGCAGAGGTGGAAGGAAACATCTCACAGCTACAAGTGAGCAGTGGATATTTTTATCCCATATTTAGGGATATTTACAACATTATGACATGTGATTGGTTATTGCAGACAGTAATTCTGATTCTTGCTTCAGTTTGTTGAACTCTGTCTCCCCGTGTCTGTCTGTGTGTCTGCAGTGGGGTTCGAGCTCTCATCTGTTGGCTGTCTGCAGCAGCAGCTGTGTGGTGATCCTGTCAGAGCATGTGATGTGTTCTCATTACAGCCAGCAGATGGCAGCAGTGCAGCTCACGCCAACACAGCTCAGCCTGGCCAACTTCAACACCAACACACACATCACCTTCCACACAGACACACACATCAGAGCCGTGCAAGTCACCAGGGTAAGACACATTTAATGTGGCACATTCACACAGCAGCATTTAACACACAACCCTTTTCTAGTTTCACCTCATTCTGCAAATGTACTGCAATGATTTTACCATAAACCCTCAAAGACAGCATCATTGTTCACAACATATGATGAATGTAGACTCAATATTTTTTTTATTGCCTCGTGACCAGAACCAGGGGAATTTATTTCCACAACTTTTACAGAAAAGAAGAGCAATGTTAAAACTGATTAATATTATTATAAAAAATGTCCAGTTGTGCTAAATTATTTACAAAATCATATATGTTATATATTATGTATTATTTATTTAAATATATGTTATATAATAATAATAACAACAATAGATTATTTTGTTAAATTATTTAATCACTGTGAAAAACGTGATTAAAAAAAATTTGAAAAAAAGAAAGGAAATTAACTGAGGCAATTAAAAAATAGCTAAATATCACACACACACACACACATATTTTTTATTTTATAGTAGTTCATAACAACATTTTGCTATATATTTAAATTGCCTAAGTTAATTTCTTTTTTTTCTAACATTTTAAAAGATTAAATACATGTTTTAAAATTTAGCAAAATTAAGTAATAATAAATCAATTTATATTTATTATGTAATTATAAAATATATATATTAAAATCTGCTAAATTAATAAAAATTGTAAATTTTTCTATGTTATTTTCGTATCTGTTTGTACAGGATATGGTGACGGTGGGGAACGGGAAATATATCACTGTGTACGAGCCATCAGGACAAACCCTACACAGCACAGGTACCATAAACACATGTAATATATTTCCAGACAACACATCATTAATAATGACTGATATGCAGGGCCACACAGAATCAGGACCTACCTATATGTCATGGCGTATAAGAGACACAGAGTCATTTCTGAATAGATTTTTATGTTTTCATCATCAGGTTCTTTCCAGTGTGAGTCTCCTGCTCTTGCGGTACATGAAGAAAACATTTATACCGTCGAACCAAACCGTGTCCAGATCCGCACGCCGCAGGTACACATACACAAACTCTAAACACATCCACGTTCTTTAACACATGAAAATACACATTTTACACAGTGACTGTTGACATTTCCAAGTTTGTGTTTTACAAGTGTATGTTTGTGTGTGTGAATGTCCAGGGCACTGTGAAGCAGTTGTTGGTGTTTTCTGAAGCGGAAGGAAACCCCACACTGCTGAGTGTGTGTGGATCTTACCTGGCCGTGGGAACAGATACGGGTCACGTCAGAGTCTTTGACCTCACACGCAGGTAAACACACACTAATCTACTCAAACGTGTGTAAATGTATATATGTGTGTATAATGCATGTGTGTTTGTGTGCACAGGGAGGCCAAAGCCATGGGTGTCATGAAGAACCTCTCTGAGCTCATTCCTGACCTGGGCGCTCTGAGATCAGTCAAATGCAATGCCAGCGGAAATCAGTTGAGCATCCTTATTACACAGGTAAAAAAAAAAAGACAGTTCTTAAAGGGACTTTGCTCTTTTGAAATAAGTTTGATGCATGGTAATGTTCATAATGCAAAAGCATCTTTCCTATTCGACCAAGATGAAATATTAAAACTGAACTGCAGGAATGCAGCAGGAGGAAAATGGTCATTAAAAACCCAATTATGACTTGCAAATTGTGATTTGGATCCCTTATTTTAAATTTTTTTACAAATATTTATTGAAAAGAAGAAAAATAACAACAAAATTATAAGGCATCACAAAATATAACAAAACAGTAACAATCTGTTATCTGTTATGTGTATATATATATATATATATATATATATAGCAGATATAACAGATAAATGTTTTTTGTGCATCGTAGGTGAACGGGCGACCGGATAACAAAGTGTATTTCTATGACATCGAGCTGGACACGCTGTCTTACTTCAACTTCTTCACAGGGAGGCCAGAGAGCAGTCTCGCACAGTCTGAGGACAGTCAAAGGTGCCTGTGTTTGTGTTGGTGTGGTCTTACAGGAACAGAGATAAAGATAATAGACATTCTTTGATCAAAATTGTATTTGAATTTAAGAACTCGATGTGAGGGGGAGTTGGCCGCCCGCTGCCCTGTTTCTCAGTTCTGGGACGAGAACGAGTCTCGTCTGTTTGTGTGTGAAACAGTTCCCGTGAACTCTGACCTCCACTGCAGCAGCCAATCACAAATAGAGAAGGTAAAACACAACCTAATGAATATGAAATTAATTCATTTTTTTATATTTATTTTATTTTACATATGTTCATATTTTTATTTCATAAATCATATTTAAGTAATTATAAATTAGGTATGATTTAAAAGCTTGCCTTAAACACTAATAATCCATCACCCTTTTTTTTTTTTTGGTCTAGTGCCTAAATAAAATCTCATAGGAACCTAATTTTTTTGTGATGTCAACCTCAAATTTGGAGCAGTTGATTCAAACTTGATTTGAACTTAAGCTTCTCTAACTTTTGTATTTTTTTATTTGTAACAAATTTCAGTCCCAAGAGTGTATGTGAGATATGGAAAAGTGGCTAAATAATTTACAAAAGGATTTGCGAGACAAATCTTACTCAAATACTGAAAAAAAAAACTGCATAGCATCATATTTAGTAACATAACATCATATGTTTTTTTTTTCTTTGTTGTTTTGTCTTTTTAAAATGTTTTTTTAAATCAGTTTATACCTGGTTCAGAACAGACACAAATGCAAAAAATATAACATTTTGATGAAATTGTCTCTCTCTTAGAAGTCTTTAAAAAAGCTGGAAAAATTAAATGATGGTTATTTTTATAGTCTTGGCTCAGTTTGTTTTCCATACTAAAAACTATGCATTTTATTTTTGACATTTTTATGTATCTCTTCCAGGTCAAAATAGACCCGAATCCATTAATTGAGTTAAAGTGTATAAAAAGGTTTTTGTCTTTCCTGGCAGGAGGATGTGTTGGTGGTGACGTTCTTTGTGACACAGGAACATGGTCTCCTCCTGCAGGACTCACAGCCTAAACCTGCTACGCTGCTCTCTCTACTGGCTTTAGATACACCGTATTACTATTATATTTGCAAGGTACAGACAAAGAAGATACAGACACCCTTCATTACCCTTTCTCCATGCTTTTCTGTCATTCTGTATGCATCTCCATTTCTCACCCTTTTACTGTATTTTTTCTGAATGCATTGTTTTATTTTTCTCATTCTTATTCTATTCTGATTGTTCTGCCACTGCTAAGCTCTTATTTCGGAGGGGAGGCCTCGTTCTCCCTGATGTGAGTACCTCACAATTACCCAGCAGTCATTTGGGAGAAGAATCATCACACATCACTCTTCCTCTTTTCATTCATATCTTTGAATTTGTTTCAGTAATCTACAAAGAGTCTGCGTTTTGATAAAGGTGTATCTTTAAAAAATGGTCTCTCTGTCCTCTCAGCTGGGTGAGGGTGGAGATCAGGTGGTCTCGACTCCCTCCGCCGCACCCCAGGTGCCTTCGTCCCCTCAGATGGTGATACGGCGAGCCCTCCGAGACTTTGTGGGGTTAGAGAGCTGCGAGAAACAGACCCGAGACGCCATGCTGAACTTCAGCTTCTACCTCACTATAGGGGACATGGACGAAGCATTTAAAGCCATCAAACTCATCAAGAGGTACAAACACATGTTCAACACTCATGCAATCACATCTTACCAGAGCGATGAGGTTCATAATAAGTGAATGTGCAAGTCAGAAATTAGATTGGTAGAACATTTGAAAGTGTTTTTACGGTTACTTTTTGCATTCAGCTGCACTGCTTTTTGATTGTTTTTCTGTCTGAACATGCACTAGACGGTCGTCTTTGACCATTCTGCTGTGGCTTGCTGCTTTTTCAGCATCTTGTGCATGATTACTGCATTTTTTTGGTACTGTGTCAGGTTAAAAGTAGTTTTTCCTAGTGAAAATGAGTTCTGTGTGAATGACCCCTTCAGATGTCAACACTTATTTTCTGTGCTTGCGTATCAAAGACTAGATAAGTGTATAGTTTGTGCCTCCATAGACAGCCTCCATAGACAGCATTTTTGAGAATCCTCCTAGGTGTTTAAGCATGAATCTACTGGGCAAAAAACTATTGTAGTGATCGATATATAGATATATATATATATATAGAGCAGGATGATCGATTGCTGATTACTCAAAAATGATGTTATTGTTAACTAAAACTATTAAAAATAGTTTATTGAAATTAAGTTGAAATAAAATATAAATAAATTAGAAATTCAGCCCTGGCCGCTAACTGAAATAAAATATTTTGAAGGTAAAATACTAAAATGAGTAAAAACAAATATCAAGAAAAACTAAATAGAAATATAAAAAAATTACAAAAGCACAACAAAATTTTTAAAACTTAAATGAAAATAAAAATAGAAAAATAAAAGCTATAAATAATACTAAAATAAAGCTGGTTAAAATTCATAAAACTATTTGAAAATGTTCGCATAGAAAGCTAATTGGCTGTTACTGATCAAGTGCTATTTTAGTATTATTTGTATACTTCTATAGTATTTATTAATATTGTAAATTATCATTTTTGTTGTATTTTTTGGGGTGGGGGGTTGTTTCATTGTTATTATTTTCTATATTAGTTTTTATTTTAGTTTTAGTAATATGAGTACTTCAGCCTAAACTTATTTTATTTCAGTTAGATGCCATGCAACATTTCTAAGTTTTCTAAGTTTTTTTTTAATCTAATATTTATCTTTTATTTATATATTTGTATATTCTTTTGCAGTTTTTAATCGTTTTTGTTTTAGTTAACAATAACAGCACTGTACGGATCGTCTTAAAATGATCCTCTCGAAATACTGGTCCATGGCTCGCAAAATCGCTAGCCCGACGTCCCGGGGCTATTGTGTTTTCCAGTCGGGCTTCCAAAATATATCACCGCCCTGCCCGATGGGCTATCTTGAACAGTAATATAAAATTTCTTCCTTGATTTGTGTTGTTCACTAGCTTGTAGGGGTAAAACGGATCATACTTGATCATTTGCACGTGTTTCTAAGTCTTGCACTTTCTAAGTCTTGCACATTCAAGTGTTTTAAACAATTCACGGGCATTATGTGCTGCGCGCACTCATTCAAAG
Organism: Sinocyclocheilus grahami; assembly: GCF_001515645.1. Lineage (NCBI taxonomy): Eukaryota > Metazoa > Chordata > Actinopteri > Cypriniformes > Cyprinidae > Sinocyclocheilus > Sinocyclocheilus grahami. The sequence goes on along the minus strand of NW_015505198.1, from coordinate 186,524 downwards.
AGAACTCTAATTCACAGAGAGCCGCGTTATACAGTCTGTTTCATGCGCGTACACAGAATTGATTCCTCTTTTGCATATCCTTGCATCTGAATGAACACATACACACAAAATTATCTCAAAATAACTGTCTCGGCAAGTATTCTCGTAAACACAGTCGGTTATGTCTTAAGTGAACGTAAACAGTGGTGAAAGAAATCTCAAATGCATCATTATATTGGATCCGTGCATTCGGTCTTAAAGAGGCAGCAGCCTATAAATACCTGCTGTTCCATAAGCGCCACCTGCTGTCAGAGAGTGACATTTGCGTCTCATTCACAAAGCTAAAATCAGACCATTCTGTTTTTGCTTCAAATTTCGAAATTATACAATCTAATTGCAATCTAAATAACATTTATTTAGGATCTTCGTTTGGATCATGATTAAAATGTAGTGGTTGCCTCTGATTTTAAATGGAAAAAGCACAGCCAAAGCCTTAGTTTGTTTATATGAAGAGATTTATTTTATTTGTATTATTTAATTGTTTGATACCAGCTACCAGCGATTTTGAAATTTTGCAAGCCCTGTGGTCAATTAATTCCTTGGTGAATTTATTGGTCAATGACAACTAAAAGTGCTACCTAGTTAGGCAGCTTAGCAGGATTTAAAACGCAGGCATTCCCCTTGAGTTCGACTGAGTCACTGTGAGTGAGTGAAACACCCTCTGCACTCTGGGTGTATGTGGAGGACGTGCAAGATGGCATGATTACCATTTACCATCCATTCCAGCGAAAAGGGAGATGATAAAAAGATCTCCAACATAAAAATGATCTCCCACTGATAAATGAGGTAATGAACGTTGAGCCGGATGTTTCTATTGTATGAGTGCTCTCATTGATTTCAGACACAAAATGCATTCCCTGTCATATTTCCAGAGAGGATATTGTGATCTAAACACACACACACAC
>NW_015505198.1:150282-181997 GCF_001515645.1 Sinocyclocheilus grahami | reverse complement strand
ATCATCAGGTTCTTTCCAGTGTGAGTCTCCTGCTCTTGCGGTACATGAAGAAAACATTTATACCGTCGAACCAAACCGTGTCCAGATCCGCACGCCGCAGGTACACATACACAAACTCTAAACACATCCACGTTCTTTAACACATGAAAATACACATTTTACACAGTGACTGTTGACATTTCCAAGTTTGTGTTTTACAAGTGTATGTTTGTGTGTGTGAATGTCCAGGGCACTGTGAAGCAGTTGTTGGTGTTTTCTGAAGCGGAAGGAAACCCCACACTGCTGAGTGTGTGTGGATCTTACCTGGCCGTGGGAACAGATACGGGTCACGTCAGAGTCTTTGACCTCACACGCAGGTAAACACACACTAATCTACTCAAACGTGTGTAAATGTATATATGTGTGTATAATGCATGTGTGTTTGTGTGCACAGGGAGGCCAAAGCCATGGGTGTCATGAAGAACCTCTCTGAGCTCATTCCTGACCTGGGCGCTCTGAGATCAGTCAAATGCAATGCCAGCGGAAATCAGTTGAGCATCCTTATTACACAGGTAAAAAAAAAAAGACAGTTCTTAAAGGGACTTTGCTCTTTTGAAATAAGTTTGATGCATGGTAATGTTCATAATGCAAAAGCATCTTTCCTATTCGACCAAGATGAAATATTAAAACTGAACTGCAGGAATGCAGCAGGAGGAAAATGGTCATTAAAAACCCAATTATGACTTGCAAATTGTGATTTGGATCCCTTATTTTAAATTTTTTTACAAATATTTATTGAAAAGAAGAAAAATAACAACAAAATTATAAGGCATCACAAAATATAACAAAACAGTAACAATCTGTTATCTGTTATGTGTATATATATATATATATATATATATATAGCAGATATAACAGATAAATGTTTTTTGTGCATCGTAGGTGAACGGGCGACCGGATAACAAAGTGTATTTCTATGACATCGAGCTGGACACGCTGTCTTACTTCAACTTCTTCACAGGGAGGCCAGAGAGCAGTCTCGCACAGTCTGAGGACAGTCAAAGGTGCCTGTGTTTGTGTTGGTGTGGTCTTACAGGAACAGAGATAAAGATAATAGACATTCTTTGATCAAAATTGTATTTGAATTTAAGAACTCGATGTGAGGGGGAGTTGGCCGCCCGCTGCCCTGTTTCTCAGTTCTGGGACGAGAACGAGTCTCGTCTGTTTGTGTGTGAAACAGTTCCCGTGAACTCTGACCTCCACTGCAGCAGCCAATCACAAATAGAGAAGGTAAAACACAACCTAATGAATATGAAATTAATTCATTTTTTTATATTTATTTTATTTTACATATGTTCATATTTTTATTTCATAAATCATATTTAAGTAATTATAAATTAGGTATGATTTAAAAGCTTGCCTTAAACACTAATAATCCATCACCCTTTTTTTTTTTTTGGTCTAGTGCCTAAATAAAATCTCATAGGAACCTAATTTTTTTGTGATGTCAACCTCAAATTTGGAGCAGTTGATTCAAACTTGATTTGAACTTAAGCTTCTCTAACTTTTGTATTTTTTTATTTGTAACAAATTTCAGTCCCAAGAGTGTATGTGAGATATGGAAAAGTGGCTAAATAATTTACAAAAGGATTTGCGAGACAAATCTTACTCAAATACTGAAAAAAAAAACTGCATAGCATCATATTTAGTAACATAACATCATATGTTTTTTTTTTCTTTGTTGTTTTGTCTTTTTAAAATGTTTTTTTAAATCAGTTTATACCTGGTTCAGAACAGACACAAATGCAAAAAATATAACATTTTGATGAAATTGTCTCTCTCTTAGAAGTCTTTAAAAAAGCTGGAAAAATTAAATGATGGTTATTTTTATAGTCTTGGCTCAGTTTGTTTTCCATACTAAAAACTATGCATTTTATTTTTGACATTTTTATGTATCTCTTCCAGGTCAAAATAGACCCGAATCCATTAATTGAGTTAAAGTGTATAAAAAGGTTTTTGTCTTTCCTGGCAGGAGGATGTGTTGGTGGTGACGTTCTTTGTGACACAGGAACATGGTCTCCTCCTGCAGGACTCACAGCCTAAACCTGCTACGCTGCTCTCTCTACTGGCTTTAGATACACCGTATTACTATTATATTTGCAAGGTACAGACAAAGAAGATACAGACACCCTTCATTACCCTTTCTCCATGCTTTTCTGTCATTCTGTATGCATCTCCATTTCTCACCCTTTTACTGTATTTTTTCTGAATGCATTGTTTTATTTTTCTCATTCTTATTCTATTCTGATTGTTCTGCCACTGCTAAGCTCTTATTTCGGAGGGGAGGCCTCGTTCTCCCTGATGTGAGTACCTCACAATTACCCAGCAGTCATTTGGGAGAAGAATCATCACACATCACTCTTCCTCTTTTCATTCATATCTTTGAATTTGTTTCAGTAATCTACAAAGAGTCTGCGTTTTGATAAAGGTGTATCTTTAAAAAATGGTCTCTCTGTCCTCTCAGCTGGGTGAGGGTGGAGATCAGGTGGTCTCGACTCCCTCCGCCGCACCCCAGGTGCCTTCGTCCCCTCAGATGGTGATACGGCGAGCCCTCCGAGACTTTGTGGGGTTAGAGAGCTGCGAGAAACAGACCCGAGACGCCATGCTGAACTTCAGCTTCTACCTCACTATAGGGGACATGGACGAAGCATTTAAAGCCATCAAACTCATCAAGAGGTACAAACACATGTTCAACACTCATGCAATCACATCTTACCAGAGCGATGAGGTTCATAATAAGTGAATGTGCAAGTCAGAAATTAGATTGGTAGAACATTTGAAAGTGTTTTTACGGTTACTTTTTGCATTCAGCTGCACTGCTTTTTGATTGTTTTTCTGTCTGAACATGCACTAGACGGTCGTCTTTGACCATTCTGCTGTGGCTTGCTGCTTTTTCAGCATCTTGTGCATGATTACTGCATTTTTTTGGTACTGTGTCAGGTTAAAAGTAGTTTTTCCTAGTGAAAATGAGTTCTGTGTGAATGACCCCTTCAGATGTCAACACTTATTTTCTGTGCTTGCGTATCAAAGACTAGATAAGTGTATAGTTTGTGCCTCCATAGACAGCCTCCATAGACAGCATTTTTGAGAATCCTCCTAGGTGTTTAAGCATGAATCTACTGGGCAAAAAACTATTGTAGTGATCGATATATAGATATATATATATATAGAGCAGGATGATCGATTGCTGATTACTCAAAAATGATGTTATTGTTAACTAAAACTATTAAAAATAGTTTATTGAAATTAAGTTGAAATAAAATATAAATAAATTAGAAATTCAGCCCTGGCCGCTAACTGAAATAAAATATTTTGAAGGTAAAATACTAAAATGAGTAAAAACAAATATCAAGAAAAACTAAATAGAAATATAAAAAAATTACAAAAGCACAACAAAATTTTTAAAACTTAAATGAAAATAAAAATAGAAAAATAAAAGCTATAAATAATACTAAAATAAAGCTGGTTAAAATTCATAAAACTATTTGAAAATGTTCGCATAGAAAGCTAATTGGCTGTTACTGATCAAGTGCTATTTTAGTATTATTTGTATACTTCTATAGTATTTATTAATATTGTAAATTATCATTTTTGTTGTATTTTTTGGGGTGGGGGGTTGTTTCATTGTTATTATTTTCTATATTAGTTTTTATTTTAGTTTTAGTAATATGAGTACTTCAGCCTAAACTTATTTTATTTCAGTTAGATGCCATGCAACATTTCTAAGTTTTCTAAGTTTTTTTTTAATCTAATATTTATCTTTTATTTATATATTTGTATATTCTTTTGCAGTTTTTAATCGTTTTTGTTTTAGTTAACAATAACAGCACTGTACGGATCGTCTTAAAATGATCCTCTCGAAATACTGGTCCATGGCTCGCAAAATCGCTAGCCCGACGTCCCGGGGCTATTGTGTTTTCCAGTCGGGCTTCCAAAATATATCACCGCCCTGCCCGATGGGCTATCTTGAACAGTAATATAAAATTTCTTCCTTGATTTGTGTTGTTCACTAGCTTGTAGGGGTAAAACGGATCATACTTGATCATTTGCACGTGTTTCTAAGTCTTGCACTTTCTAAGTCTTGCACATTCAAGTGTTTTAAACAATTCACGGGCATTCTGTGCTGCGCGCACTCATTCAAAGAGAACTCTAATTCACAGAGAGCCGCGTTATACAGTCTGTTTCATGCGCGTACACAGAATTGATTCCTCTTTTGCATATCCTTGCATCTGAATGAACACATACACACAAAATTATCTCAAAATAACTGTCTCGGCAAGTATTCTCGTAAACACAGTCGGTTATGTCTTAAGTGAACGTAAACAGTGGTGAAAGAAATCTCAAATGCATCATTATATTGGATCCGTGCATTCGGTCTTAAAGAGGCAGCAGCCTATAAATACCTGCTGTTCCATAAGCGCCACCTGCTGTCAGAGAGTGACATTTGCGTCTCATTCACAAAGCTAAAATCAGACCATTCTGTTTTTGCTTCAAATTTCGAAATTATACAATCTAATTGCAATCTAAATAACATTTATTTAGGATCTTCGTTTGGATCATGATTAAAATGTAGTGGTTGCCTCTGATTTTAAATGGAAAAAGCACAGCCAAAGCCTTAGTTTGTTTATATGAAGAGATTTATTTTATTTGTATTATTTAATTGTTTGATACCAGCTACCAGCGATTTTGAAATTTTGCAAGCCCTGTGGTCAATTAATTCCTTGGTGAATTTATTGGTCAATGACAACTAAAAGTGCTACCTAGTTAGGCAGCTTAGCAGGATTTAAAACGCAGGCATTCCCCTTGAGTTCGACTGAGTCACTGTGAGTGAGTGAAACACCCTCTGCACTCTGGGTGTATGTGGAGGACGTGCAAGATGGCATGATTACCATTTACCATCCATTCCAGCGAAAAGGGAGATGATAAAAAGATCTCCAACATAAAAATGATCTCCCACTGATAAATGAGGTAATGAACGTTGAGCCGGATGTTTCTATTGTATGAGTGCTCTCATTGATTTCAGACACAAAATGCATTCCCTGTCATATTTCCAGAGAGGATATTGTGATCTAAACACACACACACACACACACACACACACACACACACTGCCGTCTCCCTGTTCGAATGAAATCTACAGAAGTGGCTTTTGGGAAGGGTGTGTGTGCGTTTCATGTTTATAATGGGAATTGTAATTGTACTTTGCATGCTTGTAAGGTTACTGATGTTTATATGTAGGTGTGTGTAGCGGCTTCCCAAAAGACGCCGGAATGTATGAGAGCACTACCGTAAAAGACACAGATTTCCATGACTGTACGGGGTGTGTGTACTGTACATTCCTGCTGTATTGTTTTAGTTCATTTTAGCAACAGATGAAACGGTGAGAAGAGGAAAAGAGCTTGAGTTGAGTGATCTATTGATGCCTATCTTTAACAATCACATTCTCAAGAACTGTGACGGATCCCTGTAGGGTTTGTCTGTGGCACGGACTGTCGGATATGTTTATATGACCTTTAACCTTTCACCTTTTAAAGGTTTTTTTCATTCCAAATCTGTGTAACTTAAAATAACAGTTTAAATATTTTTTTCCAAAATGCAATTTCCTGTGATGCTGAGCTGTATTTTCAGCAGTCTTCAGTGTCACACGATCCTTCAGAAATCATTCTAATATGCTGATTTGCTGCTCCGGAAACATTTCTTAGAATAATCATGTTTTTAAAAAAGTTGCGTTGCTTCATATTTTTGTGGAATATAGCTCACCTTTTCGGGTGAGCTATCTCTTATTCATACCAATAGTTTCTGTGCATGTAATGAAATTAATTGCTCTCATGTTATCATCGTTCAAGTGTCAGTCTGGAATCAGGGGTCACAGTGGAGTATATTGTGTGTCTCTGTTCATTTCCTCTCATTCAGACTGTCCTTGACTCTCTTCTGTGCTCACTGATCTCTCTCTCACACACACACAAAGTCAAACCCAGAAAATCCCCTTTGAGTGTTGAATGGCTTTATGTTTATTTCTTTAATAATATTATACCAGTCCCACTCAGGGTGAAATTTTAATAATATACTTAATATAGCTCTATATTATACTCCTATATGGGTACCACAGGCACAGTTAAGCAAATATTAATGTTTATTGTTTACTGAACTGATATAGTTCCAGTCTATCACTTTCAGATCATGACTATACAGAGTTTTCTCATTGGCATCTTGTAGATTATTGTAATATCAGATGTCAATTGTCAGATGAATGCACATGCAGAAGTCAATAAAATAATTCTGGTACCAAATGACCAGGCCTGCATAGAATCTGCACCTCCAGGTTTCCATCTCGTCTCCTTCACATATTCATAAATTGAATATTTTGGAATAATTTGATATACGCTCACTCTTTTTAACACATTTTGCCATATTTGGGTGTCATATATATATATATATATATATATAAATATATACACACACACATATACATACGTGTATATATATATATATATATATATATATTTATTTCTTTAATAATATTATACCAGTCCCACTCAGGGTGAAATTTTAATAATATACTTAATATAGCTCTATATTATACTCCTATATGGGTACCACAGGCACAGTTAAGCAAATATTAATGTTTATTGTTTACTGAACTGATATAGTTCCAGTCTATCACTTTCAGATCATGACTATACAGAGTTTTCTCATTGGCATCTTGTAGATTATTGTAATATCAGATGTCAATTGTCAGATGAATGCACATGCAGAAGTCAATAAAATAATTCTGGTACCAAATGACCAGGCCTGCATAGAATCTGCACCTCCAGGTTTCCATCTCGTCTCCTTCACATATTCATAAATTGAATATTTTGGAATAATTTGATATACGCTCACTCTTTTTAACACATTTTGATGTGTGTGTTATACATATATATATATATATATATATATAAATATATACACACACACATATACATACGTGTATATATATATATATATATATATACACACATATACATACGTGTATATATATATATATATATATATATATTCATGTATATATGTGTGTGTAAAAAAATTAACTATAATAATAAAAAAAATGTTTTGTGTAAACAAAATGAAGCAATTAAGCAAATTTTCATGGTTATTAAGCAAAATTCCCCTGCTGTTCTCATTACTGAAAAAAAAATCTCCATGATTTCCATCTCATTCTCTCTTAAATTGGTAGATTAAATGTGTTGGAGTAATTTGACAATTTAAAAAAAAAGGATTACATTTTGCTTAAAATGAAGCAATCAAGCATGTTTAGAAATTTAGCATATTTTCCCCAGAGTTCTCATTACGTTATTTGACGGTTTTATATTATATATATTTGTTGTTCTGCTTTAATTTGGTTATTTTAATTTTTAAAAAAAGCTCAAAAGTAAAGCATTGACACTTTACTATAATAGACACATTATTTTGAGAATCTGGGGGCAAATGTGCAAATAAATGTCATAATGCAAAATATTGCAATGTTTCTAAAAAATTAATTTGGTTTCTTTATGTAAAACACACACAAAAAAATGACTGGACATGTAAAATTTCCCAATTTAAATCTGTCCAGAATTTTTTTCCCCCTTCAATTAGAAGAGAACATGTATAAAAGTGCAGATTCCATGCTGGCCTGTAAAGGACTGTATTCAATTGACCTGGGAGCAATATTCAATGCCTGGACTCCTTTTGAAATCTGAAACTCCATGTTTCATAGAACTATAACCGATATGTGTGCATACGAATGTGCTTCTACTTTCTCACAAGTACACTTATGAACATAAACGTGTCAAGATCCAGCTTGATCTTTATCTGTCTGTTGTATTCTTCGCAATCCACAGTGCTGCTTCTGTGTTTAAATGCGTTTCAAAAGTCTTCCATTCAGTCCGAATCCCCTTTTTGCGGAGTCCAGGAGATCAGTTTCACTTAAAATGATAGAACTCCTCTCCATGTGCATTTGTGTCCGTCCATCCGTCTAAATATCCACCCTGTGTTTTGTCTCAGGTGAGGTGTGTCTTTGTGTCAGCATGGTGACTCTACATAGTCATTGTCTAGGCGCGTCCTGAAGGGTGTGGTCAGAGATCGGCTGATGACGATGACCGACGGAGACATGCAGTCATCACGGCGATGCAGAATATTCCAGATTAGCATGGCGGCCGCTAGCGTGGCAAACAAGCAAGCAGCGATGTTAACGTAGCAGGCGTAGGACAGGTGAGTGTAGGGGCCGATCCTGTAGAACGTCACCAGACCGATCACCAGCACAAAACCTGCAGAGAGAGAGACAGGACTTAGTTCCAGAAGATGGTTTAAAACCAGCCAAAGCGTCAATCTTTAATCCTTGTGCTGTGCTGAAAATTCTTGGTGTGTTGGTTATAAATCTCTCATTATGTGATATTATCACCATATCTTGGATTCAGTCTTTTTCAAATGTTTTTTGTAGGGCTTTTATTTTCGACCGAGAACTAATCAAGTGTAACAGGCGCTGAGAAAAAAAAAGAAAGAAAGTAAAAATTTTATTAAATGAAAAAATACAATATAAATATTCATTCAGTTAGGGGAACTTTCTGTTCACTAGGATGATTTATAGAATATATATTTGATAAAAATACACTTTTTTTTAAGAAATCATAAATTTAGGGGATACATGCATTTAGAAAATAGAGTAAATATTAATTTCATGCCAACTTTAATCATGATATTTGATATATTTCCCTTTTTTAATGTGTAATGCTTTTAAAAACTTTTAAAATAGAGCATTCATTTTATTATTATTATTTTTTTAATTCAGTAAAATATCTGTCAATTTAATGTCCCACTTACCAGCATTACATTTCAGTGGGTTATATAGAATAAAACAAACCCAATTCTACCTAAATTTGGCTTTTATTAAAATATATATATTTTTTTAAATTCACGTTTCACACCTTTTTCTAGTTCTTAAGGGTGTTAAATTTGCCTGAATTTCTCTGTTTTGAGTTTGTCTTTTAAAATAAGGAAAATTTTACTTTGCCAGCATAAAATTTCTTAATGCATGTTACTGGTTTAATTGTGAACAGTACTCCATGCCTTTTCATAATATTATGTAAAAAGAAATTGTCATGACCAAGCATTTTAAAGCATAATTGAGGTTTGCTCAAGAAAGTTTGGTTGTGATAAAAATAAAATATGACATGAGAGCACAGAATATATATATATATATTTTTTACACATCATTAGCAGCACATTTTGCTTTTAACCCCTCCTGAAGCTCTTTCCTGGTTCATTAAAAAAACATTCTCTAGAAAACAACATTTGTATTTGTTTTTTACAAACCAAATTATTATCTTTGGTTTTTGAAAGCATGTCACATAGCTGACCACAGAGCCTGAACCCGAAACATTCCTTTAATTCATCACGACCATAATAATAGCTCAATCTTCTTCCCTTTTGACTGATTCGAGTTGGTTTTGGCTAATAGGAGTAGTACGTCTCCCGCTTCCTGTAAAGACTCCGAGCACATGTGTTATTAATAACTGCGGCCTGAAAACACAACAGCAGATTCCCAGAAATACAGACCGTAGAGGATGTGAGATGGCAGGAGAACAACGAAATGGAAAAAGTTACAGGATTCAGATCGTGTTACACGTGCGTGTTTTATTTAGGCAGAAACAAGAGCGAGCGAGGCGTGCATTCGTTCTGTTTTTATTCGAGAATGCAGCTTTTTTTTTGGCCCAGTGTCATCACTTTTCCTTCCTTTTCTCCTCTATCCTTCCATTCTTCCTTCCTTCCATCCAATTCATTCAGTTTCATCTGACGATTCTTACTCACACTTGTACAATTGAACTGGAACATGATGTACAATAACAGGCTCGATTAAATTTACTCAGGAACAGATGTTTTTCTCTCTTTGCTTCACATATTGCTCTCTCTCTGACTTACTTTGTCATGGACTGTTTATTCTTGATCTTTTTTTTTTATTTTTTTTATTTTTATTTTTAGTATATCCCCAAAAAACCCCCCTCTCAGATCTGGTTAGTTGTTTGTAGTCTAACAGAAAAAACACCTATGAAAAAGGATCCTGATCCAAATCACATCCATATATCCAGCCTTGTCCAATTTTCAGTCAGATTGTATTTCAAGTAGTCAAATAGCTTATGATTTTAACATCACACAAAGTGCAGTCGTGTCTATACTCGTGTGACATTCAGTATGTATTTAACGGTGAATTGGTGAACAAGTGTTTGATTTCAGTTTCAGTGTATACTTGAATTTGTAGACCTCTTTTATTTTTGTTTAATTCATTACTACAATTTAAATCCTACAGATCACACTGCATACCAATATTTAGTATAATTATTTAGTAATTACATTTTCTTTTTCTTTTATTTATTTATTAATTGAATTCATTATTGAACTTTAGTGTGTGTATATATATATATATATATATATATAATTTTTATTTTATTTATTTGTTTATTTTTATCTTTAAATATTCATTAGCCTCACAGTAGGCTATTTAGTTGCCCAAAAAAATGCACTTGTGGTATGGTTCATTAATATAGATTTCATGATGTTCAGTCGCAAGTTTGTGTGTATATTACCCTTTTACAACAGCTTTTCAAGTGTTGTAATTCAATCTGATTTTTGATCCAAAACTATTTGTTATATTATTAAAAAGATACTTCACACAGAAATGCCATTTTACTTCATAGTATGGAAAAATACTTAGTCAATGGCTACCAGCAACTGTTAGGTTACAAACATTCTTTAAAATATGATGAAAATGAAATGAAACTCATACAGGTTTGGAACAACATGAGGGTGAGAAAATGATGACAGAATTTTCATCTTTGGGTGAACTATCCCTTTTAGCTTTCACTCTCATTAACACAAAGTGCTTTAGAATAAAACTGAAATTAAATGGCCCACAAACTAGCCTTGAGCCATCATTGTTGTGTCCTTGAGTGAAGTGATTAAGGTGTCTGAGGGAAAGTCCCTGTTCAATGGCGCCGTTGTGTGAATGTCTAGTCAGTGTACTTAAACTGAGATGGGAGGAAAGTCTAATGTACATATGGATGTTTGTAAGGAGTTGATGGTTTGTCTGCATCTGATTGGTTTACTTCATGGAAGCAGTTTGTGCTTGTTTATCATTTATATTGCAGTACGAGGACAATTGTTTTCATTTTGTCAGACATAGTCTGTCCCTAGAGATTGTGAAAACAGACGCAGTATTGCGGGGACAGTTAATCAGGACACTTGTTTCCTCCACCCATTACACACACACACACTGTGAGAGATTCTAGATTCGCCACAGAGGAGCATGTTTCATCAGGACGTCACATACATCCACATCTCTTTCTTCCCTATTGCTCTGCGCTTCTTAAAATATCACCAATTCCCGTCCGTGTCTAATAACTCTGACACTCGTTGGCCCCCTCCATACTGTCACACTCCCCCTCCCCGTCTTTCCTCTGCGGCTCTGGGTTTGCATAACAGGTAGTTACAGACACTTCCTCGTCCTGAGCAGGGATATCCTGGCGCCTGACTGTCGCTCTCTGGAGCTACGCGGCTGCCGCTGGTGCTCTGGGCCCCCGTTAGCTAAATATAACTATTGTCACACTTAAAACGACACACACATTGTGCACTATTAGCTGGACTGATATGCTTCACTAGTAACAGACCACCATCGTTGCACAATGGACGGCTTTGCTGAAACTGAAAATAATTTTTCAAAAACAAGACTATCTAGAGCTCATTATCTTACAAAGGAAAGGATCAGAGTGTCTAAAAAAAAAAACCTGAGGTTAAGAAAACAACCATTGTGATCAAAGTGAATGAATAAAACATGAGTACTTCCATAACGCTGGGGTGTTCTGGGTGGTTGTAATAGCATTGTTTGGTGGTTGGTAGGACATAGCTAGGGTTTTCTTGATGGTTGTTAGTAGGGGTGGGCGATATGACCAAAATCTTATATCACATGAGTAATTTTTTATCACGATAACAATATACAGCACAATATAGTTAGTTTGCATTTAATAAGGTTTTTATGATATCAAAGTTTTTGAAACCATAGAATTTTCATAATTCCAGTCACCACTGTCAATATCACAGAAAAAAACTAATACAAGCCTGAAAAAATAGAAAAACTCAAGCTCACTGAAGATAAGTAACTAATTACAAGCAATAGGACAAAAAACTACAATCAATAAATACATGCCGATAGGCTTGTGGGCAGCTCGCCAACATACAGCACCGTTGCGATACGGGCGTCCCGAGTTCGAATCCCAACTCAAGGACCTTTCCTGATACCGCCCCCTTATCTCGCTCCCACTTCACTTCTTATCAGCTCTGATCTGTCCTATCATAATAAAGGCAAAAGTCCCCCAAAAAGACACTGCATAGTTTTCACTGTGTAAATTAAATTTCTCATTATTAAAGTTACAGAAGTGATTTAGATTTTCTCTCACTGTTGTTTGATTAACATGAATGACAGACAGCAGGAATATTAGACTGCTGTCACTTTAAGAACTGCCCGGATCAATATACTGTTACACATGCGTTTTATTTCTCAGCTGTTTACTTTCACTTAAGACCTAAATGACTGTGTTTACAAGGATACTTGCAAAGACGGGCATTTTCACAAGTATATGTATGTGTATTTAACCGTTCAAGGCCAATAAAGCAACAAAAATACTTGCGCGCTCAGAGCAGCGGATTCATATGCGCTCAGGCCGCACTCAGAAACAGTCTCACAGATTGCACGTGCATATAGCGCTGTTGTTTGCATTTAAAAGGCTTAAAAACATTTGTTTTTAAAATGCTTAAAAATGTGGGCAAACAATACATTTTCATGACCATACGCACCTCAGTGCATAAGCACGATAAAGACGATAGTCCAAAATCTCTACCGGTTGACAAATTTCTACTGGTTAAACGTGTCTACTGGTATATCGCCCACCCCTAGTTGTTAGAATGTTCTTGGTGGTTGGTAAGGTGTTTTAGGTCATTGCTAGGGTTTTCTGGACAGTTGCTAGGGTGTTGCTAGGATGTTCTGGGTGTTTCTGTAATAACTACCTCACCAACTGTCCATTCACTAATAGTCCATCAACGAGCATATGTTCATGTGAGTATGCAAGTTAGCATTTAAACATCTATGCAGATAGTATACAGGTGCATCTCAATAAATTAGAATGTTGTGGAAAAGTTTTCATTTATTTCAGTAATTCAACTCAAATTGTGAAAGCAAGCACGCACAATAAAACAAGATAACATCACAGCTAGCACACTTTCATGGGACGTCAACAGCGAGGTTTGAAGAGACAGACCTGCGTACCTCCCAAATGGGAGCGGATTTATTTTGTGAGCGGGCCTCTGGCCAGGACTCTGTTGTTTCCTGTTGAATTGTGTGTAGCTTCAGGCCGCTGTGCTTTGTTGATGTTTGTTCTGTTACAGATCTTCAAAGCTCCATCTTTCCTTTCCCAAAATGCAGAACAACAAACACAGGACAATAGAAGCTGTATCTCTGAGGACAGACGGTTTGATATTGTAGAATGAATGTGTTGTTTGAAGGTGTGGTGTTTGTGTCAGGCTTCTTGACGCTCCACAAAGGGGCTGTTAGTGTTTGTTAGCGACTGTAGAAGCGGGTTTGAACACTCACTGGCTAACTGGAACAGGGCAGCGATGGCTTCCTCCCACCACTGAGAATCCTGGGTAATGTGGCTTATCTCCAGTAACCCAAACAGGAAGATTAGCTGACCCACGGTCAGAGCCACCATAGCCATCAGGTTACATGCCCGCATCATGTCAAACTGAACTGCAATCAGAAAAAAAGAAATATAAATGCTCATATGATACGTAAATGATTCAGTGACTCATTTGATTCACATATACATGTATGAGCAGAGGAGTGCGTGTGTGTGTGTGTGTGTGTGTGTGTAGGATCTGAATCATTGTAAGGAAGATCCAGCTGCAGATGTCTATAATACACAACTGTGCCAATGTGGGTGTCACTTCCTGAAAGACAATCCTTCACTGTGTCCATCCGTTTCCTATTTCTAAATTGGGATAGATGGACAGACGTGCCAGGCTGCATGATACAGGCCAGCAAAGCTCTGCTTACTTGTTCATCCAGTGATAGTTGCCATGGTTTAATACTAACCTGAGTAATCTTTTTAACTTTTCTGAGTAATCACAAATTCTTGCAGTGATCTTAAGCTTGACAGATTTCTGCTCGTTTTAATTCATTTATTTAATTATATATTTTTAATGAAGCTAAATTTCCAGAAAGAGAAATACATTAAATAAATGGCAATAAATAAAACTATTTCTATATTAAGAATAGTAAGACCAAATAATAAAATGTAATATATTATATTATATTATAAAACATAATAAAATATTTGTTTAATATATATACAGTATATATATATATATATATACACACACACATAAACACACACACATACATTGTATTAAATTGTAATATTAAATTGCAATATGTGTGTGTGTGTGTATATATATATATATATATATATATTCCTTTTTTATTCCATTTCATATATTATAGATATTTTATTTATATATTATTTATATACTTTTATTTTTATTATTACATGTGTATATAAATATATAACATCAAACATATATATAAAAAATATATTACTCAAAGTTGTATGACATTTCTAAGTATTTCAGTTTATTTTTACTAAACATTATATAATTGTCGCATTTTCAGTGCTTTTCTACAACATAATAACTTTCAGTAAGACATGCTTGGATATTATGCTCACAAAATCATGCTTAGCTTTGAAATTATTTATTTATATGTTTAGCAATATTTCTGTTTGATTGTACATTACCTACTGATCTGTTAAAAATATATGTTAATGAAAGTGTTATCTTTCTCTGTTAAGTAAAGGGTATCAGTGTATTAAAATGTGCAGAAATGAGTTTACTGCAGAGGCTGTATTAGCATCTATTCACCGGAGACTCACGTTTGACAGTGCTGCGTGACTCCTGATAACCCGCGAGCTCCGATCCCCAGCTGAGTCTCTGGCAGGCTGTGGGCTCGTGAGCGTGTGTGTCCTCGTGCGCACATGCTCTCCAGAGCCCCACGCTCCGCCGCCGTCCGTCCTCCAGCACCTGCAGCACCCAGCTGGAGCTGAATGTCGCCAAGTTGTTGAACACCAGAGAAAGCAGGGCCACCGCCGCCGCCACCACCACCAGCCTGCGCACGGCCATACACCCTCCGGAGCGCCCGAATTCCTGAAACGTCCACGGGCACACGGGCACGCTAGGCAGAAACACAGAGCGGCATGAACGCTGTGAGAGGTTAGCTAGAGGACATCGCCACTCATTCTTGAGTCTTGACGGGAGTCTCTAACCCTCTTCCTCGGAGTCGGGGGTCACTGCTGCTCGTAAGACTGGACGCTGGACCTCCAAGGCCATCACATAAACACGCACGCTTTCTTTTAATTGCGCCGTTCTTCTGCTGCTCTCTGGCCGTCCGTTCCTCCCCCTTTCTGCTCCAGATGTGCGCTGGCTGTTTTTTTTCTCCTCGTCTCCCTGCTGAGGAATGTCTGCGTGATGCAGTCTCTTGTGTTTCTCGTTCTTTCCCACACTCTTTCCTCGCTCGTTTATCTCAGATTACTCGTCCTAACCAGTTTCCCATCTTCACGTGCGAGCATGTGTGTGCTTTATCCCTGAAAAGCTCAGAAGGACTGGGATGAGAGGGTAGGAGTTCTCTCTCTCTTGGTCGGTGACAAGCACGTTACTCCAGCTACAGGATGTGTTTCCTGGAAGGAACGTAGACAGAACAGAATGCAACACCCGTCCTCGTTCTCTCTTTGACTTAGTGAGCTGGTTAATGATGGAGCAGGAGATGAAATATCATAGATATCTTTGGTCTAGTTACACTTAAATATTAAAGTTCAGTTTCTCTCTTAAAAATAAAGGTGCTTGATTAGCATTGATGGTTCTGTGAAGAACCTTTAACATCTATGGAATCTTTCCATTCTACACATTCTTAAAAAGGTTCACTCTTAAAAATTCCAAAAGGCCGTTTTCACAAAGATGTCATTTTGGGTTCCCCAAAGAACCTTTCAGTGACCAGTTCTTAAAAGAACCATTTCTTTCTTAATGTGAAGAACATTTTAATAATCTGAAGAACCTCTTTTCACTATAAAAAACCTTTTATGGAATGAATTGTTC
This sequence comes from Sinocyclocheilus grahami, assembly GCF_001515645.1. Lineage (NCBI taxonomy): Eukaryota > Metazoa > Chordata > Actinopteri > Cypriniformes > Cyprinidae > Sinocyclocheilus > Sinocyclocheilus grahami. The sequence continues at coordinate 165,749 of NW_015505198.1, read as the reverse complement.
TTGGAGATTAAAGGTTCTTCATGGAACCTTCAATGCCAAAAAATAACCTTTATTTTTAAGCATGTTCTTTTTTAGCATCTACGGTTCCATGAAGAATCTTTAACATCCACGGAACCTTTCCATTGCATAAAAAGTTGTTTAAAGTGTTCTTCAGACTAAGAAAAAATGGTTTACTGGAAAAGATCTGTTTACTGAAATGTTCTTTAAAGAACCAAAAATTGGTTCTTCTATGACATCACTGCCAAACCCCCTTTGAAACCTTTACTTTTAAGAGTGCAAAAGTGGAAAAAGGTTCTTTAGACTACGAAAATGTTCTTCACACTAATAAACATGGTTCTTTTAAGAATTGTTCTTTAAAATGTTCTTTGAGGAATGGTTTTTCTATGGCATTATTGCGAAAACCACCTTTAGGAACTTTTATAAGAATCCTGTATATCGTCCTGCAATGTTTCTGCTCCAGACATAAATGGTTCCTCAAATCATGCATGTTGTTGAGGAGTGGTGTGCTTTGTGTCACTCACTGGACTATAAATTAAGTGACAAAATCCCACAGATGCACACTGAAGGAGCCAAGAGACTAGAAGATCATAGAGATTCAAGGGTTTTTTGACTTGCAACCACCCAGAACAATGTAAAAAAAAAAATCCATGTTTTATCCAAAAAAAGGGGGAAATAATAATTCTCTTTCTACTTTTCTGTTGTTTCTTTTCCAGTTCTGGGCCCCCAAAGATTCAGGGAATTTCCTGTTGCTTAGCTCTAATAAACAGCCCACATCTGTATCTACTAAAAGCCGAACGGAGTGAAAAAATTAGAGAACGGAGGGATAAATAAAGACCAGATGGGAGTGGATGAAAAAAGCAGGGAGGGCGCGAAGGGCCAAGCGAGTGGGAGAGGGGGAATGTGGGCGAGAGAGTGTTGGGTGTTGATGGGGTCATTCCATGCATAGCTGGGACGGTTCGCTCATGAGGTGGAACGGAGGGAGAAACTCAAAGAGCTGCTGCTAAGAGTTTCCACAAATATCATCTTTAAAACATCCTCTCACCCTTTAAAGACAGACTTATTACTTCATGTTATGTTTCAGTGCACTTTTCCACACTTTAAAATGGTGCAGATCTGAAGTTTTCAGAAAAAAGACAAGAAAAATGTAATTGGAATATTGCCAAAAAAAGAAATCTGAAAAAAAAGAAAAAAAAAAAAAGAATTTAAACCGTGATGATGTCATTGTAAACCTTTTTAAGTAAAAAAAACAACAACCTTTTTTCTAAAGGGTCCCAAAAGTTACAAACAAAAAAACCCCGTAAATATGAGAGAATGTTTATAATGGAATTAAATACAGTACAATCTTCCCAATAAAGAATTCTGTATCACTTTACAATAAGATCCCATTAGTTATCGTTAGCTGATGCAATAACTTACACTAACAATGATCAGTACATTTGTAACAGTATTTATTAATCTGTTCATTTTAGCGCATAAAACAACTTTTCATAGTTTTCATTTTGATTTTAATAATGTATTAGTAAATTTCAAAATTAATATTAAGATTTGAAAATGATTCAGAAGTACAGTATTTCTCATTATTAGATGATGTTAACTAATGTAGTTAACAAATGTAACATTGTAAAGTTTTACTAAGAATGACTCATTTCTATGGTGAATATACATCTTTAATGTTATGCTCGCCATTAGAATATTTTACAGCAGAGCTTATGTAAAGTAAATATTACTTGTGAGCCATAATAATGTCTGACTCTTGAGATCATGGATCTTCCTGCTGAGTTTACAAATCGGTTAAATCATTAGCAGCTGAATCTCATTAAATAATCACAAAATATTAGAAAAGTCATGGTAGTCAAAAAGTCTCTAGTTGTTTAGAAAAGCTTCTATATACTTTTGCTTTAAAAAAACAATCTGTTGATTTAAAGAACCTGGAACATCAAAGACATTACCATATAGCAACTCAACAGAGCCACTGTGGAACCTGTTTTAAGACTGTTAGGATGATTTAAAAAAACATTCTTTCTGTCTTATGGCCTTCTTTGAGACATCTCTGGCTTTTGAAGTGAACTGAATGTGTTGTGTGTATGTGTATCTGCATCTGCAGTGAGGCGGTGTGGGAGAACATGGCACGGATGTGTGTGAAGAGTTGTCGTCTGGACGTGGCGCGCGTGTGTCTGGGGAACATGGGAAACGCGCGGGCCGCTCGTGCTCTCAGGGACGCTGAAAAAGAGCCAGAGGTGGAGGCACAGGTGGCCGTTCTGGCTACACAGCTGGGCATGCTGGTAAGACACATAAACACTTTCCACAGATGACTTGAACACAAAATTCACCTCTTATGTCATATATATGTCTCACTCTGAGGTGTGTCACATTATGGAAGCTGAATACATTGTGAATGATGTTTCATGTCGTGTTTAAAGCACACAAGCACAAACACAGCATTGTCTAAATAAACCTAGAGCACTTGTAGCCTCTCTGTCTCATTCAGTACAATGACAAGAACTAAACATTTGGATTTAAACGTTTGGGTTTATCGCAGCATCTCGCTCTTTTTTCGCAGGAGGATGCAGAGCGTTTGTATAAGTCATGCGGGAGGTTTGATTTATTGAATAAGTTTTATCAGGCGGCAGGTCAATGGCAGCAGGCGGTGGAGACGGCAGAAACGCACGACCGCATTCACCTCCGAACCACTTACTACAGCTACGCCAAACACCAGGAGGCCATGGGAGACAAGAACCTAGCGCTGGTGTAGTGAGTGTCATCTTCACACACAATCACAGCTGTGATACACCTCCAAGATCCAACAAATATCAAAACTAGGGATGCACGATATTATCGGACTAATATCGGAATCGGCCGATAATGGATTTAAATGTAAATATCGACATGGCCCGATATGAAAGATTATTCCGATATGTCTTGCCGATAAGAGTAATACCTTAACACATGTGCTGATGGTGTGCTAGCGATTAGATCACCTCAGCAGTGTGGCTCATTCTTGAAGCAAAGTTTTGTCTGAATGATGATTAGATTGACTGTTTTGGATCGCTGCATTTAATCTGTGAAAGCACGTACAGAATGATGCATTCAGTGTATGATAGAGTTAACAGTGGCAGCAGTGACAGCCTTCCCCAGGTCCTAACGCCCGTTCGGTAGGAGTTTTAATCTGTAAGGGGCGCTGTTGGCCTACTTCTAATTACATTAAAAGTAAAATAGCCTACACAAATAACAATTAGACTGTGTTTCTGATTAAATAAAGCAGTAATTGATGTCATAAAATAATGAGTATGTTTTGATCTAAAGGTCAGAAGCCATAGCTGTCATGAAAAAAAAAATCAAACATGACACTTGTAAAATAAATTTATATATATTGATTTATTCATTAATGTCTAATATGTTTTATTTTTTAAACAAATCATAAGCTCTAAAAGATTTTCAGAATTTTTACAACTCTTTTGCTTTAGACCAGGGCTGTCCAAACTCGGTCCTGGAGGGCCGGTGTCCTGCAGTGTTTAGCTCCAACCTGACTCATCACACCTGACTGGAAGTTTCTATGCCTAGAAAGAGCTTGATTAGCTGGTTCAGGTGTGTTTAATTAGGGTTGGAGCTAAACTCTGCAGGACACCGGCCCTCCAGGACTGATTTTGGACAGCCCTGCTTTAGACCATCTACAAATGTTAAATCTTAAGATAAAATGTTAGGATTAACACTGCATTTTTCTGGGAAAAGCAGCGATTGATATATAGTTTATTTATAGTTATTTTTAAAGCTTCAATGTATTGTCAAAAAACCCGCATTATTGTTTATTTAATTCTAACAAATAAGTTCTTGTTAAAAACTAACCAAAATTAAAAATATTTTGCTTAAAAGTTCTGCACAGGAGAGACATGGTGTTGTTTCCAAACAAAAGGAAATATATCGGTATCGGTATCGGCCAAAATGATTCGAAAAATATCGGATATCGGCAAAAATCCAATATCGTGCATCCTTTTCAAAACCCTGCCTATCATTTTATTTTGATATATAATTATATTTTACGATGTCATTTTTATAAAAGTTTGGGGGCAGTCACATTTTTAAGGTTTTTGAAAGAAGTCTCTTTTGCTCTCCAAGACTGCATTTATTTGGTCAAAAATACAGTAAAAATAGTAATATTGTGAAATATTTTTATAATGTAAAATTACTGTTTTCTGTTGTAATATAAATTAAAATATAATTTATTTCTTTGATGCGAAGTTGAATTTTCAGCATTATTACTCTAGTCTTAAGTGTCACGTAATCCTTCAGAAATCATTCTAATATGCTGATTTGCTGCTCAAGAAACATTTCTGATTATTATTAATGTTGAAAACTGTTGTGCTGCTTCATATGTTTTGAAAACCCTTTTTTCAGGATTTGTTGGTGAATAGTTCAAATAAATAGCATTTATTTGAAAAAAATTTTTTTTGTAACATACATTTATTTACTCTCATATTTGATCAATTTAATACATCACTGCTGAATAAAAGTATCAGTATTTAAGAAAAAAAAATTCTGCTCCCTAAATTTTCACTACCAATCAAATTTTTGGAATAATTAAGATTTTTGTATGTTTTTAAATCAAATTAGAGTGATTTCTGAAGGATCATGTGACACTAAAGACCGGAGTAATGGCTGCGTAAAAATTCAGTTTTGCATCACAGAAATGAATTACGTTTTAAAATATATTAAATTACAAAGCAGTTATTTTAAATTGTAATAATAGTTCACAATATATTTTTACTGTATTTTTAATTAAATAAACACATCCTTGGTGAGCTTAAGAAACGTCTTTTAAAAATATAAAGAAAATATTTTAAAAATTCATAACTATTATAATCTCTTTTGTGTCTCTGATTGAAAAGTATCAATAAAAAGTAATAAATAAATAAAAGTAAAAAATATAAACTTTTAAACTCTAAATGTAAGACTTAAAGATTTTTTTAATTTGTTTTTTTAACCTTTAGTTTTTTTTTTTTTGTTATATATATATATATATATATATATGCATGTGTCTATGGCTACATTTACACGACCATGGTGTAGTCAAATACTGAAAAGTTTTTCCTTTGCGATTTTAAAAGGTTTCACGTATACACGACATTTTCAAAACGATTCGCGTTTACACATATCCGCGAAAATGGCCAAAAATGCTGTATTACATATGCCAGGCCAGTAGTTGGTGCTGTCACCTTGTTAGTAAACAGTATGTGTAGAGAAGTGACAATTATATGATGTATAAGATGCGTCTCTGCTGTTGGTTGTAATATTGGTGAAGTAAATCCACACTTTGCTGAAGAAGCGTTAGCACACTCTTGAGCAGCAACAACAGTACCATGTACTCCGCCATTGTTGTGTATGTTTGTTCGCGCTTGCCTTTAAAATCGACACGTACTGCGCATGTCTACATACCTAACACGTACTATGCACATGCATGACGTCACCGTTTTCACAGATTCCCGTATTGGGTGTTTACACGGAAACGATAACGGTGCCGTTTTCAAAAACTTGAACTTTAAAACCCGTTTTCAAAAATATGCGTTTTCAGTCCCCAAAACGGCGTTGTCGTGTAAACAAACAGTCAAAACGCATAAAAAGTTTCCCGTTTTTGGCTGAAAACATTGTCATGTAAACGGTCCCTAAGTATGTATACATGACCTCTTTTCTGTCCCATTCTATAGTTTTGAGAAGTCAGACACACATCGGTTTGAAGTGCCGAGAATGCTGATGGAGGACAATCTATCACTGGAGATCTACATCAATAAAATGAAGGACGAGTGAGTTTGATTCATTGATTCATGATTCTGGTCCCTGCAGTCTGAGGTGGCTTTGATATTCTCTGATGTCTGGTGTGTGATTGGCCAGGGATCTGTACAAGTGGTGGGGTCATTATCTAGAGAGCCAATCAGACATGGAGGCTGCGCTGCATTACTATGACCTCGCTCAGGACTACCTGTCTCAAGTGCGCGTGCACTGTTATCTAGGAAACATTCAAAAGGTATGTTGATGAAAGTTCCCTTTGTGTCCAAAACCAAATGAACCAAACACTTCACAGTGATCTATATATTTGACAGGCGAGTGAGATAGCCAATGAGACGGGCAACAGAGCAGCGTCTTATCATGTTGCACGGCAGTACGAGGGACAGGATGAAATCAGCCAGTCGGTGCATTTTTACACACGAGCGCAAGCCTATAATAATGCCATACGACTGTGTAAAGAGAATAACTTGGACGAGCAGCTCATGAATTTGGCACTGCTTAGCAATCCAGAGGACATGATGGACACAGCAATGTATTATGAAGAGAAAGGAATGCACATGGACCGAGCTGTTATGCTTTATCATAAGGTACATCCAAACAAGTACATGCACCTTTGAACTTTACCACTAGGTTGTGCTGATTGCTTATAAAAGACGGCTCCATTCCTCTTTTCCAGGCAGGTCATGTGTCTAAGGCTTTGGAGCTAGCTTTTGCCACAGAGCAGTTTGGAGCTCTGCAGCTGATTGCAGAGGACCTAAATGAAAACAGTGACCCTGCCCTACTAGCACGCTGCTCTGATTTCTTCATAAAGCACGCTCAGTACCAGAAAGCTGTGGAATTGCTGGTGGCTGCCAAAAAGGTGAACACACCATGCACTGTCATACAACCAATCATTTCATATTCATACCATTTCTGCATGCAAACTGAACAAAAAGGCAGTTTACAACAAGAACAATAACGGTAACTCACAATAACTTTCTGTTTATTTTAAGTGCAAGCTGCAGTTTTGTCATCTGCTGCTTTAAATGATCAATCTCTTGACGCAAGATGGGTTCTGATTGGCTGTCAGTGTTTTTATCATTCATCAGCTGGATAATTTGTTCCTAACATATCATTCCTCTTCTCGTTATTATTATAGTTGTGTTCTAATTCTGTTTTCATGGAATTAGAATGATTATTAAAACTTTATAGTAATAGTAGAATTAAATAGAAATCACAACAGTGTTTCGTAACTGTATGCATATGGATATGTGTGTGTAGTACCATGAGGCGCTCCAGTTGTGTTTGGACCAGAGTTTGAGCATCACAGAAGATCTGGCCGAAAGTCTGACGGTGCCAAAAGACTCGTCCCATCTGTCTGAGGCCGGGAGAAAGGAACTGCTGGAGTTTCACGTATACACGACATTTTCAAAACGATTCGCGTTTACACATATCCGCGAAAATGGCCAAAAATGCTGTATTACATATGCCAGGCCAGTAGTTGGTGCTGTCACCTTGTTAGTAAACAGTATGTGTAGAGAAGTGACAATTATATGATGTATAAGATGCGTCTCCGCTGTTGGTTGTAATATTGGTGAAGTAAATCCACACTTTGCTGAAGAAGCGTTAGCACACTCTTGATCAGCAACAACAGTACCATGTACTCCGCCATTGTTGTGTATGTTTGTTCGCGCTTGCCTTTAAAATCGACACGTACTGCGCATGTCTACATACCTAACACGTACTATGCACATGCATGACGTCACCGTTTTCACAGATTCCCGTATTGGGTGTTTACACGGAAACGATAACGGTGCCGTTTTCAAAAACTTGAACTTTAAAACCCGTTTTCAAAAATATGCGTTTTCAGTCCCCAAAACGGCGTTGTCGTGTAAACAAACAGTCAAAACGCATAAAAAGTTTCCCGTTTTTGGCTGAAAACATTGTCATGTAAACGGTCCCTAAGTATGTATACATGACCTCTTTTCTGTCCCATTCTATAGTTTTGAGAAGTCAGACACACATCGGTTTGAAGTGCCGAGAATGCTGATGGAGGACAATCTATCACTGGAGATCTACATCAATAAAATGAAGGACGAGTGAGTTTGATTCATTGATTCATGATTCTGGTCCCTGCAGTCTGAGGTGGCTTTGATATTCTCTGATGTCTGGTGTGTGATTGGCCAGGGATCTGTACAAGTGGTGGGGTCATTATCTAGAGAGCCAATCAGACATGGAGGCTGCGCTGCATTACTATGACCTCGCTCAGGACTACCTGTCTCAAGTGCGCGTGCACTGTTATCTAGGAAACATTCAAAAGGTATGTTGATGAAAGTTCCCTTTGTGTCCAAAACCAAATGAACCAAACACTTCACAGTGATCTATATATTTGACAGGCGAGTGAGATAGCCAATGAGACGGGCAACAGAGCAGCGTCTTATCATGTTGCACGGCAGTACGAGGGACAGGATGAAATCAGCCAGTCGGTGCATTTTTACACACGAGCGCAAGCCTATAATAATGCCATACGACTGTGTAAAGAGAATAACTTGGACGAGCAGCTCATGAATTTGGCACTGCTTAGCAATCCAGAGGACATGATGGACACAGCAATGTATTATGAAGAGAAAGGAATGCACATGGACCGAGCTGTTATGCTTTATCATAAGGTACATCCAAACAAGTACATGCACCTTTGAACTTTACCACTAGGTTGTGCTGATTGCTTATAAAAGACGGCTCCATTCCTCTTTTCCAGGCAGGTCATGTGTCTAAGGCTTTGGAGCTAGCTTTTGCCACAGAGCAGTTTGGAGCTCTGCAGCTGATTGCAGAGGACCTAAATGAAAACAGTGACCCTGCCCTACTAGCACGCTGCTCTGATTTCTTCATAAAGCACGCTCAGTACCAGAAAGCTGTGGAATTGCTGGTGGCTGCCAAAAAGGTGAACACACCATGCACTGTCATACAACCAATCATTTCATATTCATACCATTTCTGCATGCAAACTGAACAAAAAGGCAGTTTACAACAAGAACAATAACGGTAACTCACAATAACTTTCTGTTTATTTTAAGTGCAAGCTGCAGTTTTGTCATCTGCTGCTTTAAATGATCAATCTCTTGACGCAAGATGGGTTCTGATTGGCTGTCAGTGTTTTTATCATTCATCAGCTGGATAATTTGTTCCTAACATATCATTCCTCTTCTCGTTATTATTATAGTTGTGTTCTAATTCTGTTTTCATGGAATTAGAATGATTATTAAAACTTTATAGTAATAGTAGAATTAAATAGAAATCACAACAGTGTTTCGTAACTGTATGCATATGGATATGTGTGTGTAGTACCATGAGGCGCTCCAGTTGTGTTTGGACCAGAGTTTGAGCATCACAGAAGATCTGGCCGAAAGTCTGACGGTGCCAAAAGACTCGTCCCATCTGTCTGAGGCCGGGAGAAAGGAACTGCTGGAGAAAATCGCAGACTGCTGCATGCGACAGGGCAACTACCACTTAGCCACTAAGAAATACACACAAGCTGGAAACAAGATCAAGGTTTGACTCGTGCACAAACCCACAGCTGATTTACTAATCAATAACAGCTTTCATTTTGCCCATTTCACGTAATCTTATGACATTCTGGTGTCACGGTTCTTGTGAATACTTGATTCTGATTCACTGCATTTGCAGTCAGATATTTATATATAATGATGCCAAACAATAGAACTGATGGTTATCACATCAATTTTCTACACTGAGCTAGTTTCATGTTTCTCATATGTTACTTTCTTCTCACTTCTTAAAATAATTTCAACTCAAATTAACCCTATAAAGCTTGCTGTGTATTGATATATGAATTTCTGAGGTCTTTAAATTATGAACATGATCAAAACTTGTTTTACACATTTATTTCACGTTTATTTGTTCAATTCTCAATCGTCATTGTATTGCATTGTATTATATGATTTGAAACTACAGAGCTTTAATCATAAAACTAAGCATCTCACTAAGACATTAATGGGAGCTATAGAGTGACAACTAATATTTGTATGTATTTTATGTATTAGTAGTCTGATATACTCTTATAAGGTTTCGTTGATTTTACATTACAAGCTAACATAATTTAATCTTACTTTCTGGCCATATAAATATAGCATCAGCCTCACCAAATTGCATATTTTTTTCTGTTTGGGGCTCTGAAAAAAATGCATGGGTTTTCACCAGCTATTTTTGTCTCTTTTATATTTACTTATTGCCTATTTATATCTTCACTTATCCTGAAATAGGTTTTCACCAGGCTCGTCTAAAAGCAAAGAAATCAAGCTTTTCTTCTCTGTTCCTGTTCTCATCTTTGACAGGCAATGCGAGCGCTGTTGAAATCCGGCGATACCGAGAAAATAGTGTTTTTCGCAGGTGTTTCCAGACAGAAGGAAATTTACGTGATGGCAGCCAACTACCTGCAGTCACTGGACTGGAGGAACGACGCGGAGAACATGAAGAACATCATCGGCTTCTACACAAAAGGACGTGCGCTCGATCTGCTCGCTGGCTTTTATGAGGCCTGTGCTGAGGTACTGAGAGCGTGTGTCCGACGGTACTGCTAAAACTGACCATGCAATAATCAACACCTTACAGTGTTACAAATACATTTATTGGCATTAGTGGTTCCATGAAGGACATTTACCATCCATAGAACCTTCCCATTCCACAAAAGGTTCTTTATAGTGGAAAAAGTTTCTTTAGAGATTATTAAAATGTTCTTCACATTAAGAAAAAATGGTTATTTTAAGAACTGTTCACTGAAAGGTTCTTTGAGAAACCAAAAATTGTTCTTTTATGGCATTGCTGTGAAAATCCCTTTCTGGAACCTTTATTTTTATGAATGCACACAGGTGGAAATTGACGATTATCAGAATTATGAGAAGGCGTATGGCGCTCTGACGGAGGCGTGCAAGTGTCTGACTAAAGCAAAGGGTCGCAGTGGAGACGAGGCTGACAGCAAACTTCTCATATTGACACAGAGATTCGGCCTCGTCAAGAGATTCATTCAGGCAAGAAGGTACTGATGAAAAGGAGTATTTTGTTTTGTTTTATTTTATTTCATTTGTGACCCTGGACCACAAAACCAGTCATAAGGGTCAATTTTTGGAAATTGAGATTTACACATTACCTGAAAGCTGAATAAATAAGCTTTCCTTTGATGAATGGTTTGTTAGGATAGGACAATATTTGGCTGAGATACAACTACCGGTATTTGAAAATCTGGAATCTGAGGGTGCAAAAAAAAATCCAAATATTGAGAAACTCACCTTTAAAGTTGTCTAAATGAAGTTCTTAGCAATGCATATTACTAATCAAAAATTAAGTTTCGATATATTTACGGTAGGAAATTTACAAAATATCTTCATGGAACATCTTTACTTAATATCCTAATGATTTTTGGCATAAAAGAAAAATCCATAATTTTTACCCATACTATGTATTGTTGGCTATTGCTGCAAATATACCCGTGCTACTTACGACTGGTTTTGTGCTCCAGGGTCACATTTGTACATGTATTTGTGTGTGTGTGTGTAGGATGCATGAGGAGGATCCAGTGGAAGCGGTGCGTTTGTGCGAGTCTCTGCTGGAAGAGAAGGATCTGGACCCTGCAGTGCGTGTTGGAGATGTGTATGGGTTCCTGGTGGAGCACTACTGCCATCATGGCAACTTTCAGCAGGTATGTTGAGGTTTGTAGTATGTTGTGTTTTAGGGGACTTTCACACTGGACACATTTGCTCCGGTCTGAATCAAAGTGCAGTTATTCCTGGAGTTCCCACAACATTGGTTTCAGACTCACTTGATTCTATTAAACCCAATGCATTTGCGTTCATCTTCCATCATTACAAACATGCAAAACGAGCATGATAGACAACACAACGTGGAGAAATTATGTGCAGCATAGTGAACTATGTGCATTGCATGAAGGCTTGCAAACGGACTCTTTTGAGGAGAAAACAGATTCTGATTGCACTCGCTTTATGCGATTATGCTGCATGCTCACTTTCACTCTAAGATCAATGTTTACCACTTTCTTCCCCTATATGTGTTTTTCTTGAACTAATGATGTCGTCATTACACCGATATGGCTTATTCTAGAACAGATAAAATACCAATATTTTCATCAAGAATATGAATCATCTTAGTTGGTTTAAATGTTTCCTTTAGTCATTTTCACGCTTAATTATTAGAGATGCACCGATCGACCGGCCAGGGACCGGTATTAGCCGGTTTTCCGCATGATTGGCCCGGACCAATGACCGGCCGGTCAGTCTGCCAATTCTGAGCCGGGCTGTTTTGACGTCACACTTACAGCGACTGATAATGTATTTATGTCATGCCAGATGAGGCTTGCGCAGCCTGAGTGTGTGAGAGAGACTCGTGCAGAAATCAAAACAAATGAGCGCAACAGCACTCATAGAAAGTTATAGATGTATAGTGCGGTAGAAAATAAATATTATATGATTTAGGTACGCAGCATTGCACGACCAAGATGTTTAACCGAATATCAACGCGATTGCAATGTGACACTGATTTTATACAATAGTAGTTTAATAAACAAGATTCAAAATAAGTGACTTATATTTTAGACACAATATTGACTGTTTTCGCTCCATTTCGCTGACGAAAATAATTTGCTGCGTGTCTCTGAGCAACACAGCGGTGTTTCGTTACTGAATGAATCCACGATTTTGAACAAATCAAGTGAGTCAACGATTCAGAAAACCATTCATAAAAGACCCTCGTTTCTGAATGAATCTGCCTTTTGAACGAATCGGTTGAATGAATGACTAAATGGCTCACAGTCATTTGCCGCCACCTACTGGTGGTTTGGGTTCATATTTAAAAGTATTGCATCTTGTTTAATAAATATTTAAAACATTAATCTTATAAAATAATTTATGCATTTGAAATTTTGCAGTGTAAATGCACTTATAGAGAATCTCTGTAACTTAGTCCAGATTGGGGGAATTGTAATGTTTAATACATTTTTATTATGCATTTATTTATTTATTTTTTGCATTGAAAAAAACGGAATCGGCCAAGAAAATTGCAATCGGTGCATCTCTAGGGCTGTTAAAATGTATTGTACAAGCTTCTTTTTTTTACTGCTCGTTTTATCACTCCAGTGCAGTGGTACAATAATCAGATGTTTTCTTGTAATATCGGGAACCACTCATTATACATAAATCATGTAACAGTTAATGTTTTTACTTATATATACGGTTTAGTTTTAATCCAAATAAAACACGTTAAGTGAGCGAACAGCAATCAAGAGCATTTTGGCTATTGACATATACAAACAAATGACTTAACTAGAGACTTTCCAGCAATTGCAACCAAACTTTAGATGAGCTCCTACAGGCAATTTTGGGTTTGGTACCACTGTGCACTCCCGATAGAATGACAGATTTTACATGACCAGTTTCTCATGTGAACTGTTCCAACAAAACTGCCAGTGTGAAAGCCGCCTTAGTATTTAAGAGAAACCATAGCCATGCTATACTCTGGAGGAATGGTTTTCACCATTATTTACTTGCCCTCATGTCATTTAAATCCCTCTCAATGCTGTTTTTTTTTTCTATGGAACACAAAAGGGGTTTGTAGACACTTTATGCAGGTCTGAAAACCTACATTTCTGTCTGGTCCTAAGGCATATTTATTGTATGGACCCAAAAGTATTCGAATAAGGTTAGAAAAGTTGTACAGGATAACAAATTTGGTCACTAGGAACTGTCTTGTTTGGAATGACTTGAGGGTCAATAATGTATTGTCATTTTAGGATGAACTATTCCTTTAACATCTGTTTCCAGTTATATTTTGATGAAATATTGTTTTTGTATGTGTATTAGGCTTGGACTAAAATAGAGGAATTGAGATCAACGCGTCCCAACATAAACTTGAGCTTGTACGTGAGTCAAGCCAGTCTGGAGGCTCTACAGAACGCTGCTGGGGTCCGTCTGGTCTACAGAGAGACGAACACCCATACTGCAGAGGATGATGAAGAGGTGGAGGAAGATGAGAACATCAATCATTGAGAGAACGACTTGCTTAGGAGGTCCTCAAGATAACTGGAGAAAATTGCATAGATTTTTCAATGCGTACAGTACACGACAAGCCTACAGAAACCTGCCTGCCTGAGACTTGGTTTACTCACACCGTTTAAAAAAAAAAAGTGCCATATTTCTATGCGACTGCCAGTCTAGTAAATGGCACGTCTTCGATTGGTGTGATTTTGTTAAAGCCACTTTGCAGGTTGCCTTAGTAGAGTAGCTTGTGTGCGAATGCCCAGAATGCACTTACATACGTGATGTGTGTGTGGCCTTTTGAACAAGAATGCCGTGGGACCATTATTTTTAAGTCATTTTGTACAATTTACAAATTATTTAATGACCAGACTTGTTCTGCTATCTTGGTATCATATATCTTGTATACATTTTAATACATTTTTCTACATTTACTTAATCATATTGAGTGAATTACATTACCTCTCTCAAAGTTAAATGTTCAAGTGTTTTGTGTATTTTGTGGAAGATCTAATGCGTTTTAATTATTCATAATGCGTTTTATTTGTCCCTGATCTTCGCCGATAAGCCATTTTTCCCGCCAGTTAGAATAAAAACGAACGGCCGTTTCCTCAGCGAATCGGTTCTTTCGAACAGTTTGTCTCAAAAGGGGATTCTTTTAAGTAATTTTGTTTTCGAGGTAAGTTTTATTGATTATGGGTTTAATTATAATTTCAGTTTGTTGCAGCTATGTTTCATTTCATAACATACTCATTTTGAACATGTTTTGCATTGCCAGACTGGCATATATTTTCACTTTCATTAGTTTTCGAGTTTAATACATGTATTAATTTGAACTGGTATTTAACCATAAAAGTGGACTGAAAGATGTTTACATCTGCTGGGGTTCAGTTGACCAAATTGGACTCTTTTTAATGAATCTGTTCAGTTAACCGATTCAGCGAGTCAATACGCAAAAGTAATGCCACAATTCATTATTTTTCGTGCATTAACAAGGTTAATATGCCGAAAACCATGTCTAATCAACGGGATTTGAATAATTAAGTCAATAATTCAACTGAATCATCAGAAAGAATCGTTTAATGTGATTCACTTCAAATGGAGCTCTCTTTCACAGTTTGCTGTTTCTCAGAGAGTGAGGATCATTATGAACGCCCATGGAGACTCGTGTTTATAGAAACCAGACATAACACACCTCTGACAGCTGCAGAACATGGACTCCACGAATAAACAGAGCTCAATTAACCAACTTCAGGAGCAAATTCACTCTCTGACTGAAGAAAATGTAAGAGATTTTCTTGTCATCTGAAAGGAATTAATTAACTCTATAAGAAGTTTCATTCAAAAAAATAATATTTATTATATTAGTTAAAATAGACCATTAGTTAAGCCAAACTATTTATATAAAGTTTATATAAATTCATATTTGGACTTTGATCTTTTATGCATTATAAATAATTGGGTTGTAAAAACCCAGGGTTTTTAATCAGGGTAAGTGAGAAATATATACATTTACATTTAGTCATTTAGCAGACGCTTTTATCCAAAGTGACTTATAGACAATAAAAGCAGTCAAAACTAACAAAAGAGCAACAATATATAAGTGCAAATGACAAGTCTCGGTTAGCCTAACACAGTACACGTAGCAAG
>NW_015505198.1:135220-147720 GCF_001515645.1 Sinocyclocheilus grahami | reverse complement strand
AAAAGACCTTGTTGATGTGCAGATTGAGGCCAATAAAATGAGAGAGCAGTATGAAGCGGAGATCTTTAAACTGAAAAACGTGGTAAGTGCGTGAAATATATAACCCCCCCCAATAACCAAAACTAGCGAGTACAACAATATATATATATATTTATATATATATATATATAAATCCTATGTAATCAAGTAATTGTTATCTATGATGTTACTTTATTGCAGTTATGTTATCAACCAACTTTGCATAGATGATAGCACAAAAGACCATTTTACAAAAATAAATATATAAGCAAACAAACAAATAAATAAACCTTATGAGGGAGCAGGACCTGGTACTCTACTAAAACGCTTCACACTAACCATGATTTTAATGTTTATAATATCTTAAAAACTTCATGCCTTATAGTCGCATTTAGCAGATTAAAGCTGGGCAATAATATAGTGACATTTTGCGACAATATGAACAATCAGACAGTTGAGATATGCTACATAGCATATATCACTTTATGTGAGTATACTGAATGAATGCAGATAAAGTAAGGTGTACTTATATATCTGACTTTATATATTGAGCTAGGCGATAATATTTTTACATTTTGCTACAATATAAACAGTCAAGTTGTACTGTATTTATGTGGATAAAGCTGGATGCACTTATTTTTTCCAACTTTTAATAAATAGCCAGGCAGTAATATAGTTTATAGATATAATAATACAATTTATAGATAAATAATCAAGCAGAGATACGCTATATAGCTATCAAGTATCACATTTCTTGTTGTTGTAATGTGCTTATCCATAATGTTTCTGTAATATGGTGTTTTTTATACATGTTTGATGTTGTTTTTCAATGCAGGGAGTGCAGAATAACCTGAGAGACGAGTTAGAGAAACTGAGGAAAAGCTACGAGGGGCACCAACGACAGCTAGAGGAGAAAGTGTGAGACACACCATGACATCTGCTCAGTTTTTTACCCATCTCGGGTTACCAAACACTAGTGGGCGGCACTAAATACACGTGAAATTGGGCCCAAAATGTTTTGTGATCACTGAAACCACATTTGTGCATGTGTACACGACCACAATAACAAAAGAGCAACTGCTCACCTGTCAATCATACACTGCGCTAGGGTTTTGAAATGTTGCCAGATTGGCAAGCACATTTGTAAAGGATGCAAAAGATTTCAAGGAACATCTTCAGTATGTCTGATATCAACATGTAGCAACACAGATCATGTGAAGCACACACACATGAAGTTCAGTAAACAACAGGTGCTCAATTAAAAGAACAATGAGAATTAGAATCATCTTCTGTTGTATATTTGAGAACAGCAGCTTGCCAGCTTTTTAGTGTTTCATAAGCATGATATAATAAGTGATGTTTGTACCCATGGTGTTATTGTTAACTAAGACTATTTTTGTAATTAATTTAATTAATTAGTTAATTGAAATAAAATAAAATATATATATTAGGTGAAAAATTGTAACTAGCTGTACTAAACTAGCTGTACTAAAATTGCTAAAACTAAATCTGCCATAAAAAATAATTAAAGCTAAATAGAAATGTTTAAAAGAAGCACTAATAAAAATAACGAGCATATAAAACAATTCAACTAAAATTAAAATAAAGGCTGAATTATAACAAAAGCTATATAATTATAAGTTTAAAAAATAAATTCAAAATATGTGTAAATACTATAATAGCATCTATTGTGTATAATACTGTAATACTAAAATAACAGTCACAAAATCATAGACCCTCCCCTCGAAATCTGATCACAAATTATCACAGGAGACGTATGTTAATAGCATCTATCTCACCTGAGCACCTGTGTTCGGATCGCCCGAGTCAGTGCCACACTCAGAAGAGGATACGATGGTGTCTGCTCAAAGTTTGACCCAGTGAGAGCAAACTCTGTGCACCTGCTACATCAGGAGGGATGTGGAGCTTTTATCTTTATGAGTGGGGAGGCTTTGATACATGTGTGGACTCGTTTAGTCGTGAGAGTAAAATTCCAACAGGAAGCTCAAGAGAGGGAGCGCGCCCAACTGATCACAAGGGCAACGGTTGCAGAGGAGCAGGTGTCTGAGCTGAAGGAGTATGTGGACAATCACCTGGGCAGGTACTGTATTTGAACACCCACCTGTGATATTAAGGAAATTACTTTCTTGGTGGCATGTGATGCTCAGGTGTGGCGTCTTTGTGCAGGTATAAACTGGAGATAACGCGGCTGCGCAGGCTGCTGGGATCACAGGAGGGGAGATCTAATAGTGCAAGAACCCATAAGCCCCGCCCACTTCACAAATCACTCAACAGCAGCAGTTATGAAATATAATGCAGCAGTGCATAAGCCCTACCCACCCCATAAATGAATTAAAGACAGCAGTTTTTAAATATAGTGCAGGACTTCATAAGCCACGCCTACTCCAAAAGTCACTATAAAATAGCAGTTATAAAATAATGTGCTGCTATCTATAAGCCCCGCCCACTTCACACGTCACTCAGAAACAGCAGTTGTTCAAATACAGGTGCATCTCTATAAATTAGAATGTCGTGGAAAAGTTCATTTATTTCAGTAATTCAACTCAAATTGTGAAACTCGTGTATTAAATAAATTCAATGCACACAGACTGAAGTAGTTTAAGTCTTTGGTTCTTTTAATTGGGATGATTTTGGCTCACATTTAGCCCTCCTCACTCTGTAAATCAGTCAGCAACAACATTTATGAGATATAGTGCAGTACATAAGCTCCGCCCACCCTGTAAATCCATCAACAACAGCAGTAATGAGATAAACCACTGAAATAGTACTAATGCTGTTAGACATTTATGCAGCCTGCAACAACATGATTTGGTTAGTAATTTCAGCTCATAATATGAAACTAATGGTGTGATAAGCTTTCTTAGGCCTAATTAAAATAATCATAAACAGCATTAGCCAATCATGAAGTGTGTTTACATGCACATCTTACACCAGAAGACACGAAATGTCATTTAAATCATTTTAAATCCCTTAACATCTAGATTTTGTTTTGCATGTAAACACCTTTATCATGTCTGTTTACGTTCAGATGGTTTCTCTTGTGATATGGGTTTATTGATTTGCATGCGAACCCTAAAAACAGGGTTATAAAATAGATTATTTTTGATCATTATCAGGGTTTTGTTGTACATGTAAACACTCGTTAACACCTTCATTTGCATTTCAAGTGCATTTTTACTCATGTTTAATGCTAAACTCACAAATGTCTCATTTCAAGAAGTGTGGATTTTGCACTTACTGATTCCGATTAAATAGTTTATTGTAATTATTAATAATTTGTTATTGATTTATAGTTGAATCATCAAAATGAAACAACACAGCAATATGACTTGTACTGCATGTTTAAATCCTTTAGAAACACGTGTGTGTGTGTGTGTGTGATTGAATTTGCTCTTCCTGAGAAACTATGTGTGGAATGTTTGTAAAGCTTATGTCAATTTTACGGGCTGCGAGAATGAAAGGCTGCTGACAATTAATTTTCTGATGGGTAAAGATAATTTCATTACAGAGCATGTAGATCGCACACATGCTGATCCCTGAGAAACATACGACACTGAGAGACAGACCTGTTATTTGTACACGCAATAAATCAGTTGCAGTGGTTTCATGGGCTAGTCGTATCAGTGTTTAGCATGTAAACACCTTTATCATGTCTGTTTACGTTCAGATGGTTTCTCTTGTGATATGGGTTTATTGATTTGCATGCGAACCCTAAAAACAGGGTTATAAAATAGATGATTTCTGATCATTATCAGGGTTTTGTTGTACATGTAAACACTCGTTAACACCTTAATTCGCATTTCAAGTGCATTTTTACTCATGTTTAATGCTAAACTCACAAATGTCTAATTTCAAGAAGTGTGGATTTTGCACTTACTGATTCCGATTAAATAGTTTATTGTAATTATTTGTTATTGATTTATAGTTGAATCATCAAAATGAAACAACACAGCAATATGACTTGTACTGCATGTTTAAATCCTTTAGAAACACGTGTGTGTGTGTGTGTGTGTGTGATTGAATTTGCTCTTCCTGAGAAACTATGTGTGGAATGTTTGTAAAGCTTATGTCAATTTTACGGGCTGCGAGAATGAAAGGCTGCTGACAATTAAGTTTCTGATGGGTAAAGACAATTTCATTACAGAGCATGTAGATCGCACACATGCTGATCCCTGAGAAACATACGACACTGAGAGACAGACCTGTTATTTGTACACGTAATAAATCAGTTGCAGTGGTTTCATGGGCTAGTCGTATCAGTGTTTACTATAAAACTTGTTTCCTTAAAAGATTTACATTAAAATAGAATAGAACTTTTAAAAACTTTAAAACTGCCCTGTACCTTCATTTTCAAAGAGCAAGTTAAACGTGAATGAGAATCGAATTCATCCTAGGAATTTAAAGTTGGAAATACTGCAGGGCAAACTTGAAAGCATATTACTGGAAAGAAAAAAAATAGCACGGATTATCTGCAAAAAGAGAGCGTGGAAAAGACAGAAAGAGGCTGAGGGTTTGGCAGATAAAGGGAGAGTGTTTGGGAAATGGGCTGCAGACTGAGGGGCTTCGAGCGCCTCTTTATGAGCCGGGGGAGAAAATTCAAGATTATGCGTATGGGAAACGAGGTGTAGTGAGTACAGTGGCCCCTGAACCCCTGGGAAAGGAGCAGGGCCGGGGAGGGGCTTATGGGTAGAGAGGGTAATTGCCGGGGGGTTCGGGGTTTGGGGTTTGGCCGGTCGGCCGACTGTGTGCCAGCTCACGCTGGGTGGCATCCACACAGACACACTGACATCATGAGAACATAACAGCACAGAGAACGAGAAAGAAAGAAGAACAAAGTGCTTTCAACTCTTTACCTCACAGATTTTAATTGAAATAATGATTCATATTTATTATTGTATATATGATTTACATAAAAATTATATTTCATTTATAATTATGCTTAAAACAATATTAAACATAATATATTTTGTGTATGTACATATATACAAATATACATACACTAAATTTCTTATTATATTGGATTGTATTAATAGTATATTAATGAATATATATATATATATATATATATATATATATTAATAATAAATAATATATAGCATTATAAGAAATAATTTTGTAAGACATTTGATATATTTTTAAATATTTTAAAAACTATTTTTTATTTTTATAATATATTAATATTCAACATTTATAAATTCATTTTTTAATACTGTATTATTTATCGTTATTGTTTGCAATATGGGATGAACTGAGGTATCTTCACATAAATTCTATATTTTAATATATAATATTGAGTGTCATCAGATAGATGTTTTATATATATACATTATACATTATATATCTTGTGATATATGCATACACACACACACACATATATATATAAATTATTTTATAGATTTTATATTAAGATATTTGCATATTATATTATTTATTATTTACATTAATTATTAATGTTGTTTATAATATTATTTTACATTTTGTATTAAAACATTTACATACTAATATTGTTATATTATTTTATTATATTATTAATAACATTATTTATTGATATTATTCTTTTGTAATATGATTTTATATTTGCATAAACAGTCAAACATCAGTATAGTATAATATAGTAGTTTTCAGCATGCTTTACAGCAGTCATTCATGAATCATCTGGCTGTTTGAGCCCATAGTGACGCTGAGATCTGCTCGGGAATGTGTGTCTGATACTACGAGCAGTGGGAAAATTCAGAATGGCAAATAATATTCCAGGTGGGCATCAGGGTCCATCTTCAGCAGCTAGTACTTCACACTTATAAACCTGCCTGCAGTCTGAATATTAGAACCACTGCTTCAGTCGTTTGTTTGCTCTTTACCGCTCAGTCGATATGTGCCTAATAAACTCTGGCAGGCCGTGTTAGAGCGTGCGTGTGTGTGTGTGTGTGTGAGTGGATGGGACAAGCCTTGTGAACAGCAGTAATTCATGAGAACGGGGGGGTGAGACGGAGGAAAGAAAAAAAGTGACAAAAGCGAAAGAATGTGGGACGCGTGAGAGTGGAATTTGAGCAGAACTCGACTATCAGATTAATGAGTGTGTGAATTCAGACGGACAGACTGAGAGCCAGCGAACATGAATGAACCTTTACCTTTCCAGAATGCATATAATTTATATTTAACTAGTCTTTTTTATTTAAATGACTGTAATTGTCATGCTAGCTTGAGCATTTCATAGTTCACATGGTCATAGATAACCTGGAAATTGTGTTTTACACCACTTGAAATGAATAAAATCTTTCAAATCCATGCAAATGTATATTTTTTCTAGTTACGCTCAGCTAGAAATTGCTCTTTTGTTGTTTAAATTGTATATTTGGCAGTCGTTTGTAATCTTAACGTCCGTTTCGCTCCCTCTGTCAGAAGCAGCTGCTGGCTGATTTCAAGCGTTCGGAGAGAGTTCCAGCTCTTCACCACGGCTGGAGGAGTGAGAGAGAGAGGCAGGAGTTGAGTGGGAAAAGGGCCTGCGGAGAGGAGAGAAAAAAAGCACAAGGGTTTGAGAGAAACATCAAGAGATTGAGCCGAGAGATAGAGAGAAACGACACGCTGAGCGGTTGAAGGCAAGTTTGAGAGAGGGAGAGGAGGGGTCCCGAGAGGTTTTCCCACACTCTGTTCTGCGCTTTAATCCGTGTCATGATTGGGACAAAAATTCAGACGCCCTCCTGTAGCCGCTCCACACAAAGAACAGGCGTTTTTCTCTCTCACATGAACGAGCCGTCCCGTATCTGCACCGCTCTTCATGTTTTGGCTCCGTTCCTGTTCTCACAGTCCGTTCGCATGTGTTCACACATTCTGCCCATTATCACAGAAGTTTAGCAGCGCCTCTGATCGTACCTCAGGGAAACACCCAGATCTGCCTCGCTCTGTCACTGATGGCTTTCAGGAGCCACTGCATAAAACTGTGTTGAATCGCAGGAGTGATCGTAGGATTCGTTTTCTGGTACTGGAGCAAACACTTTTTCTGTCTCTCTGACCTGAGAAACAGGTCACATTTCCTATCAGTGTCCATGTTTCAGAGCGATCACAGTTATTAGTACATCATTTGGTTGATTTAAATATCGGAAAATTACCATAATATGAGGTTTAAACTGGGCGTTTATTTTGTGCACCAAGTAAATTAGCAAAAATAATGACTGTTTTCCGACAGGTTTCTAAACTCGTGCACCTTTTAGTCAAGCTATTTTGAGAGCTCAAGGTTTGACTGGTTAGCGTTGTAACTACACAGTCTGTATATATTTTATTTTATTCCGTTTCATTTCATTTTATTTATTTATTTTTAATTTTGATAAATATTTCATTATTTTATAGTACATTTCTTAACTGAAACACACTAATCCCATTTCTCTGCTACAAAATTACACACTAATATATTATATTATATTATATTATATTATATAAAAAAATAATTAAAAAGTGTGTGTCTGTGTCACACTTTATTTATTTATTTACTTAATTGTTATTCATTAGTTAATTAAATAAAAAATGATTTATTATATCATAATACATTTTTTAACCAAAACACACTCATCTATGTGCTACAAAATAACATACTGATATCAGTATTTTTTTTTTATCGCAAATACTTACCCTAACCCTAAATTATATTATAGTACTTTTTTTTTTTACCCAAAACACAATATTTTCTCATTTCTGTGATACACAATAACACAATAATATCAATATTTACTCATTAAATTTTTATATTTTGTGCATATCTGTATGTATGATTTTATCATAGTATTTTTTAACCAAAACACACATGTATTTATTCATTCATGCATTCATTAAATCACTAATATTTAATTATAATAGTAGATTTTTTAACCAAAACATAATCTCATATAGCTTTAATTAAGACGAACCGCTCATTGTATTGCACATTTGTACGTCACTTTGGATAAAAGCATTAAAATCAGTAGTTAAGATTAGTAATGTGGTCATGCGTTTGGTAACTCTTAACGGTAGTTTTTGATATAATGTATTATTAAATTACTGTATAAAGTATTTAAGTATTAAGTATTTAAGTACACTTAAAAATGTGTAGGATTTACTTTGAAATAATTTTCACTCAGGAATTGCTGGTGAATTTCACCAAAAAAGGAACAGCAGGGAACACATTAAATTAAATGGGAATTACATTTTAAGTAGAAAGACTGAAATAGTATTGTATGGAATAAGTTTTTAGTATTGCAAAACGTACTCCGAAAAATCTTTATTTACAATCTCGAAAAACTTTTTTTTTTGCAATGTACTCTAAATATCTATAATGGCAGAATATCAAACATCTACAGTCTTTTCACTTTTTATATTATAAGCAGTGTTGGGGGTAACGCATTACAAGTAACGTGAGTTATGTAATCAGATTACTTTTTCAAGTAACTAGTAAAGTAACGCATTACTTTTTCATTTACAAGAGAATATCTGAGTTACTTTTTCAAATAAGTAACACAAGTTACTTTTTTTTCCAATTTATTGATTGACAGCTCTCCTGTCGCCATGTTGAGAGAAATCAGAAGATGTTACTGTAGCTCTAAAATAAATATGAATATGCATTAATTAATCTCACTCACACACACACACACACACACACACACTTTACTCACACCACTGCTCCGGGTGTGTGTTCACTGCTGTGTGTGTGCACTTTGGATGGGTAAATGCAGAGCACTAATTCCGAGTATGGGTCACCATACTTGGCCACATGTCACGTCACACTTTTTTTATATTGTAATGCATTACTTTTAAAAGTAACTTTCCCCAACACTGATTATAAGTGCTCTTTTATATTTAGAAATGTATTGCAGAGCTATTTTGGTAACAGAAATAGATTGAGCTGAATTGTGAGTTTTGTGGTTGAAGTGCAGTTTGTGATCCTGTGTGTCTGTAGATATAAATGGACACAATCCAGGTCAGAGAGCTCCTGTCTGCAGGTCAGGTCGCGCTCATTTCCTGTTCTATCTCTGGAGCTCTTGGAAGGCTAAACATACACACACTGTACACCTGAACACACACACACACACACACACACACACACCCTCGATAATTCACCAACACCCTTCCTCATTTTCCTGTTATTCACCTTACAACTACTGTATAAGGTTATACATACTGTATGTTAATATTATTAATAAAGTAAAACATTGCCTATATGACAGCAGCACAGCCTGCTATGCTAACAGAAGTTTGGAATCAGTAAGTTTTTTTTTTCATCATATATAAATTAAATTGATCAAAAGTGTCAGTAAAGACATTTATAAAAGATTTCTATTTCAAATAAATGCTGTTTTTTTACTTTCTATTCATCAAAGAATCCTGAAAAATAAAATCTATCTCAGTTTTCACAAGCATATGAAGCAGCACAGCTGTTTTCATCATTGATAATAATCAGAAATGTTTCTTGTGCATAAAAGCAAGACATTTCTGAAGGATCATGTGACACTGAAGACTGGAGTAATGATGCTGAAGATCACAGCAATAAATTACATTTGAACATATATTCACATAGAAAATGGTTATTTTAAATTGTAATAATATTTCACATTTTATTGTATTTTTGATCGACTGCGCTACATGCATTGCGTACAGCTTATTTACCAGCTTTGGATATTTCAGTGATATGATGTTCATATCAAAGCATCCAAAGACAAGATTTCCTGAGTTTAAAAAAGAGGCCCAGTTTAGGATCCCAAATCTGGGTGGAATTAGACAGACATGGACACACAAACGTCCTTCGTCAGATATCCATCTTGATCCAGTGATCTTTGCTGAGATTTCCTCCTCCAGTGTCTCTGTTCTCCTTAACTTCTGTCTGTGTTTCTTTCATTTGCTCAGGAGTTCCTCAGATCATCTTCTGCGACAGAATCACGAGTTTCGCCCGCACGTGATCGTCTTTTCCCGTCAGTCGTTGACCAGAGTGCAGGGGATCATCAGGGACTGTTTGGCCTGCTCGTACACCTTCAGAAAGTCTTTGTAGCGTGGAGCGCAACCAAGCCACGCCTCCCCAAAGTGCACGCGGCCGGTAAACAGGAAGCTGCCACCGCCGGGTCGAACGCCGCACTGCAGAGGCGTCCGGATCTCGCCCGACCGCGTCAGACGCCCGGATTCAGGGAACAGAGCAAACTTCTGCCGGTAAACCCGTGTCGCGCTCACTTTGATCACTGCCGCTTTCAGATTTGAGTCCGTCTCCACTGAACGGATGTTTCCTCGAACCACTAAAAACACAGAAAGCTCTGTTAGAATGATGAATAATGAGTGCCAAACTTCAGCTTTTGCTGCTTCGGTTGGTTTACGATTTCCTTCTAAACCAGAAAATACAATTGGAAGCCTCTAAATTATAGGTGGGGTAAGCGATTTCTGGTAGCCAATGTTGACATTTGAAATCACCAAAACAAACACGCCCCTACCCCAAAAGGGTCTCGCCCCTATTTTGATAGCTCCGCCCCACACATACGTATGCATGTTCTGTGAAACGAAGCAAAACCAATGTTACACCGTGTCTACACCAGACGCGAGTGGCGCGGCGTAACAAAATACTATAGAACTCATTATAATCAGTGATGCTGTCTACACCATACATATATATAGTCTACACTGGATGCGGCGCGGCATGACATGACAAATCCCCGACAGAAAACTGCTGCTGCGTTCTATTCATGACGTATTGACACAAATTTCAAATGATTTTCAACAGTCGCTTTGTCACGTCCAGTGTACTAGACAGAATTTAGCTGTTGTGGCGCAGCCACAGTGTTACTCGCCTATCGAGAAGAAACAAAGCAACCTCGGCGTTCGATCGCAGCCGCTGGATTGATGCCAATTGGGTTTGGTGCGAATAAATTAGAAATGTACTTTTATCCAAAGCAGTTTACAGTAGAAGACGGCAAAGAGTAACCTGGTGTGAAAAAAGTACTTCAAATAAATGTTAACTTAATGAAAATAAAGCTGTGTACTAAAATAACTAAAATTTATAATAATTAATAAAAACTAAAAATTATTTTAAAAAAAAAGTACTAAAATAACTCAAATTAAAATTGTAATATATATATATATATATATATATATATATTTAAACAAAAATAACAAAACAAAAAATTACTAAAATCAAATGTTAAATATAAATGTAACATTTCTTTTAGTTTAACTTGATGTACTAAAATAACTAAAACTGAAGTCAAAACGTAATAAAAACTATATATACATATTTTAAAAAACCTGATCAAATAAACATTTCTTTTAGTTTAACTTGATGTACTAAAATAACTAAAACTGAAGTAAAAACGTAATAAAAACTATATATACATATTTTAAAAAACCTGATCAAATAATAATAATAAAAAGTGCAACAAAATGACCAACATTTTAAATCAAATTAAAATGAAAAAAATAAATATCTAAAATAAATAAAATAAAATCTAATTCAAAATATTAATAAAAACATAGTTTCTTAATGATACTAAATTAGGGCTGACCCCCCGTAATTGGGTTTGAACCTGTGACCTCCAGATCTTTAACTAAACCACTAGAAAATCTGGCATATTTGTAGGTTATAGGTTTGAGGTTCTTGCTATCCTAGAGACATTTACACCGTTTAGTAGAAAAGTCCTGCTGATTGCTTGGAATAAAAGCACATTTATCCTAAAAAGCAGAACAAAAAGTAAACTCAAATACTCACCAAAGTCACTAGTGCACACAGCCATCAGGATCTCGGTGTTATTGCACGGCCTACAGGCTCCTGTGAAAGAAAGAGAAGAGAAGAACATGAGACACAGAAGAACAGGAACACCAAGAGACGAGGCGTGACACGCATTTCTTGCTATCCTAGAGACATTTACACCGTTTAGTAGAAAAGTCCTGCTGATTGCTTGGAATAAAAGCACATTTATCCTAAAAAGCAGAACAAAAAGTTAACTCAAATACTCACCAAAGTCACTAGTGCACACAGCCATCAGGATCTCGGTGTTATTGCACGGCCTACAGGCTCCTGTGAAAGAAAGAGAAGAGAAGAACATGAGACACAGAAGAACAGGAACACCAAGAGACGAGGCGTGACACGCAGCTGTTACTTTACAGCTCTTCAGTGGAGGTGTGATGGAGATAAATGACCTGCTGATAGGTGTGAGCCACGTCACCTGATCAAAGCTCATGAGAGAGGTGTGTGTCCCCTCAATCAAGACCCTAACACTTCACTCTTCCTCTCTAACGTTCATCTGGCTGATCTGTATGGGCTAGTACAGTAAGAAAACCCACCCACACAGAAATCAAAGCATTTCTCATTCTTCAAGTTTGTGTCATTTTGAAGATGCAGGATGTTTGTATATACATTTACCAAATTTTTCCATGTTAACTATAGTTTCTAGTCAAAATGCCAGACTTTAAGTCAGGGTAGATGTGAATGAAATGAACAGACAATAGGCTGCGCTAATTAA
>NW_015505198.1:108737-134041 GCF_001515645.1 Sinocyclocheilus grahami | reverse complement strand
CCCTTTAACTGTCACCCGTCCCCTCTGTGGGACGCCTAAGTTTACTTCACTATATTACAATTAAATCCTAATCTAATCATGACAAACTATGTATCGTTGGAAAGGTCTAAGACTCCTAGATAGATATTTTACCAATGTTTTTGTTAAAAATTATGTAGGAAAAGTAATAGATTAATTTATGACAAGAGTGCACCTCAAAAATCTACATCGTAACATGAGTTCTGACCTTTGTCAAAAAAAGTTTTCTTTGTTGCCTTTTTCTCTATCATACTTTAGAAATCATCAGAAATTATATATCAATTGAAAGCTTTAAATCTCTAAATTCATCCCTTGAAACCCATTTTAAAATCAAACATTACATTACCATGAAAATGGTACATCAATATCATGTTACAAAATGTTTTCGTTCATGAATTATAAAAATGTAAGTTTGGATGTGCCCTTTCACGGCTGTGGTAAAATTTGAGGGACAGGTAAAGGGTTAATAGTTCAAGTCTAAGATTTTATTAAATGTTTAAATATAATTTTAAATAAGACATATAGCGTCTAAAAATTTTTTTGTAAAATTACATCTAATTATTGTTTTTGTGCACATTCTTGAAACAATACTAGTGATTATTGAGATACTATTAAATTTTTTATTAATATTTTCAACTAGTTTTTGTATTGTCTATTTTAATTTTAATTTTAGTTAAAATTTTAGTAATTTTGTTGCATTTTTTAAAATATGTCTGTAGGTTTTATCATTTTTAATTTCAGTTTTTGTTTTAGTTATTTTAGTACATCAAGTTAAACTAGATATAAATGAGAAATAAAATAAAAATAATGAAATAAATCAAATTTTTTTAATATTTCATTTTATTTCAGTTAATGTTTACTTTATTTCAAGTAACGAAAATGTTTTTATGGTTTTAACTTTAGTTGTTTTCACATGTTTAGTGACTTGTGAGTAACTAAAAACTAAAAATGTGTATATAACATTCATTTATATTGTTAAAAACATGCAATATATATATATATATATATATATATTTTTGTTTTTTTTTTATTTAACTTTCAAAATTCAACAGCAAGTTCTTCACATATTTCTCAAATTTACACATTTTGTAAGTACAAATTGAGACAATTTTAATAAAAAGAAAAAAAACATGCATTATATTGGCCATTCTGCGCTCTAAATGTCGGCCATATTGGTTGAGCATTACGTAAAGTTGAGTACTATTTAAAGTCATCATTACAGAAAGTTTATCGAATGCATGTTGGTCTGATTTCTGCAGGCCGCGCAGCTACACGTGTGCGCTCTCCAACAGCAACAGGTGTCTGTGTGGGTGTGACAGAGAAAGTTGTTGGCCCTTTAAAACTTTTAAACGTCCTTCCCCCGTCTCCTCTCTGCTCCCAAAACTCCCAACAAAAGATCCGCTTTTCAGTTGTGCGGTTCCCCCCCAACCCCCCTGTTACCACGGCGACTGCGCTCTCAAGCAGGTCTCCGAAACGGCTCACTATGGAGACAAACCCCCGTCCCATACGAAGCTTTTGTCTTTCTCTCCCTCCCCCCTCCGCTCTCGGCTTTTCCGCTCCTCGCGTCTCACAACTGGCTGGAAGGAGCTTCCCAGCTGAGACGACCTAAACCTATTACTCAAACCTGTTACATTTAAATAATTGCAGTGCTGCAATTACAGATTGAAATGAAAAGTGCTTGACAAGCACAAGTCTTCAGATGGTGGATCTGCTCTGAAATGGCTTGCTCTAAAGTTCAAGTCTCATTAAAGTTTGAATGAATGCTCTGTTTATGGCTGGTTTGGTCTGTCTGCTGCTCCTCGTTCTGCACCCCCATCCACCCAGAGGTCACTCGACTCCAACTCAACTTCATTTCGGAGAACTTCAACTCCTACTTTGCATACTTTCATAACGTTGCACTGAACTTTTCTGCAGAACCATCACAGGTTTGCAGAAACATGATCTGCAGGTTAATTCTCAGAAACAAACCCATGTAGATGAGCCTAAAAGTACTAGAGTTGGTAGTAGTCATTTTTGGAAATTTGGTATTATTTTTGGGATAATATCAAATTGTAAGTTTTAGTTCCCAGTTTTTTAAATTCCAAAATATACAAATGCTCTGTGTTCAGTATTTCAAGCAATTTTTTAGTAAAATAAATGTTTTAGTTTCATAGCTTTGGCACATTGTTCTTTTTTTGCAGAACCATCATCTCACAGGCTTGCAGAAACGTTCAGGATTCGCCCGCAGGTGAATTCTCAGAAACTGAATTTGTTTAGATTGTCCTGAAAGTACAGAAGAGTTGGTTCTTCGGCAATTTTAGATTATATTTGGGCAGATATTAAATGATAAATGTTAGTTCCCACTTTGTGCTTAATATTTTAAACACATTTTTAGTAAAATACGTGTTTTTGCATAGTTTCGTAGCATTTGCACTGTACTTTTTTTTTTGCAAAACCATCAACTCTCATAGATTTAGAGAAACATTCAGGTTTCGTTTACTAGGAAACAAACCCATATAGATGATCCTAAAAGTCCAGAAAATTTTTGGGGCAATTTTAGATTACTTTTGTACCAATATTGAATTCAGAAAACATTTTCTATGTTTAATATTGAAAGTAAATTTGACTAAAACCAATGTTTTGTGTCTAGCTGTTCATTTGCTTGCAACCATTGTATACTATGTATATATTACATAAATCACTGCTGTATCTTCCAGAATATTCACCTTCGCTGCCGATTGGGTCTGTGTTGACTGATGGCTGTGCCGTCCAATCGCCTCTCAGCTCGTAGCGAAACGCAGCGATGCGTCTGCTGATGTCCTGGTGAGGTGTCGCTTGCATGAAGAGCGCCGGTCGTTCTCCAGGCATGGCACTGAAGCAGCGCACACGGGCCGGGCTGGAGGTCTCGTCTCCCACCAGAAGCTCCAGGACTCCGTCCCGCTCCAGGTAGAGCTGAGCCCCGCCCCAGTGCTGATCCGGCTTGATGCAGGCCGACACCGGGCTCCTGCTGGACTCGCCGGGACCCATGGCGCTCCACGGCAGTCGGGGCGACAGGGTGAGACGCAGTGCTCCAGCGGGGTACAGCCACTCCACAGAGCCCTCCGCACACCTCAACCAAACCTGCTCCACGTTCTTCACCGCCTGAGAGAGACCACTGCACAGATGGAAACCAGAAGAGCTTAATCAGAGAAATCTGAGCAGGCCAAACCTCAGTCAGTTGATCCACATTAAATGAGGTGCAAGCATTCTCCTGTTCTGCTTTCTCAAAACTTAAGTCTTGAGTCATTTGACCCGTGCATAAAGTTGCAGGAAAAGTTTAACGCCCCCTACTGTTTACTGGTTACTGGTTACTTTAACTGCAGCCATTGAAACTTTCTGCACTAGTGGAAACATCCTTAAACATCCATTAGTATTGCAACCCTCATATCACACCTTTTTATTCCATTATAATTATATTTTCTTTATACTTTACAAACGAAGTGCTTAATTAACCTTTTTTTTGTTGCGTAAACTATTCAAATTACACCATGACTAAAAATATTCACGATAGATAGATATGCAATGCAATTCATGCACATATGTAAGAGATAATCACTGAATATTTTACCTATGTTTACTATAATTAATTGCACACATTTTGCACACTTTTAATTGCACAGAAATCACACCAGATAGCAGAAAAATCGGTGCATTCCAGGACAAAACGTAAACATAATACGCAATATAGTTCAAAATCAACAGATATAAAGCCTGTAACTCTGCATGTTGGTAATATTCACCTTCCCCTCCAGCTGCACTGGTCTTCTGAGTAACTGGTCATCGTGAAACCCGTCAGGAATGAAATCCAAAGCGCAAAATTCCTGAAGTCCGAAACCTCCATCACCGCGCAGAGACACTGCGGTTCTCCAGAGGTGCGTGCGTAAAGTCCTTCTCTTCGCTGCTTGTCCAAATCTATAATTAAACCAAACGAAAACCTACTGATTCCATACTGTCCTCTGATCTGTCTAAACTAAACGTTCCCTCTCTTTCTGTAGATCAGTCTGTGTGTCTGGAGCAGAGAGCTTCTGACTGACTGAGTTCCAGCGCAAGAGTTTCAGAACTGGACTAAACTTTAAACCCCGCCCACAGCAGGAGGCGTGGCTTCGCCACATTTAAAGTCCAATGAATGGCATCTCCTTTATTCACACTGGGTGAAGGCAAACGACAGAAGAATGTTTAATCAGCCTGAATGTATGTGAAGGATTTTGAAACATAACACGTTGCTTGTTGGCAATAGCGTCTGAATCATTTTAGCGAATCAAATGGTTCAGTGAACCGATTAAATGATTCACCGAATTCTGGCATTTAGCGCTACATTTTTGTAGCCAAAATCGCTGTTTATTTCTGTGTTTTCAAATTAGGTTATATAAATTGCGTTGAATTTGTGTTGTTTATTGTTAAAAAAAATAAAAACAACACAAATTAACTGTAGTGTTTTCCAAATATGATTAATATTCTTAATCCAGAAAGTTAATGGTTACTACTAACAACATTGTTCTAAACTCACAGTGTTGTTTACTGCTAAAAATAAATAAATTAATTAATTAATAAAAATAAGCCACTGATTTACAAAGGAATGCCAATCGGTTCTAAAAGAATCATTTCATAGAGTCGGTTCAGAAGAACGTTCGAATTCGTTGTTGAATCGATTCATTTTTGCCGCTCCAGTTTTCAGAGAGAAATGCGAGAAAGTCGTTTAAATAAAAAACATGTTTCGGTTAGCTTAATTAACATGGTTAAAGGGTTTTAAATTACCATGCAGTCAAAAGTTACATTTGAATCCAATCAATCTTAATTATGCATTGTAATCCAATTAAGATGGCTAATGATTAATTTATGTTTGTGATAGAATATTTGTCTAAAACCAAGGGACAAAGTGCTTGATAATTAAATAGTAGGCTGCAAGAAGTGGTCAAAGCTGAAGTTCAAATCAAGTTGAGAAGAAATAGGATGAAATCATATAAATGCATGATAAATCCACTCCAATGCTATGTTATTAAACTTATGGAGAGATGCAAAGACCAGGGGGATGGGTGTGGTGGTTGGGGGTAAATGGAGCTCTCTGCAGGACGTCCTGCCCTACGTTCAGCCCATGCTGAGGGACTCTTTCATCTCACTGCATTATAAGCTAATCAAATATTCTTTTGTATCACCACTGCAATCTATCTTTATGGATAGTGTGCATGTGTGCGTACGTGAGCGTGTGCCTTTGATCTGGTTATGACAGGACCTTTGACATATTCAAAGCCTGATGTCCAGTAGCCCTGCCGAGATGTGTGTGTTTTGTGTTCCCTGCTGATCTGCTGTGTATAAAGTGAGGCTTTTGTTCTCTGGTGGCCACTTCAAACAATAGACACATGAAAGCATGTATGTGCGTGTACATGTGATTGTGCATGGTTAGTGTTGCAGTGTTGCATAGCAAGAGAATTTACTTTCTGAGACTTGAATTGAGTCTTTTTCCAATATTTGCACACCAAAACCATAAAACTTTTGTAAATGAAGAAATATGGTGAAGCTAAGTTTGGATTGTCAGTGTAATGTATAGTGAAGTACAGCTTAAGATCCTATTTGGATTGATGTTGATGCATTACACAGCCCCAAGTCTTCAAATAAAAATGTCTGTTGATTTGCAAAAAATACTTAAGATTATCTAATTTGATGATGCTGAGTTAAAAAATATAAATAAAAACATTCTATCATGTATGTTTTTCACAAAATAAGAATAAAGATTTTTTTAAAATTATATCAGCTTTAATGCACTCGTCAAAATAACAAAAGCAGCCTAATGTCAAATGTTTTAATGACAGAAAGAGGTATTCAAAATTAACATTTACATTTGAGTGGAAATTAGGATTAGGCACAATAATAATGTCTTCAGAATCATTCGTATATGTAAAAACAATAAATAAATAAATCACCTGAGAAAGGAAAAAAGTCTGAATTGTGAAATAAAAAGTAGCCATTTTAATTTTAAATTTAAATTTAAATTTTATTTAATTCCATGGCAGAAACAAAAAAGAAAATGGAATTGCAAGACAAAAGTCATTATTCTGAGTTTATATCTTGCAATTCTTACTTTTTTTCTCAGAATGTCAAGAAACCAAGTCCGAACTGTGAAATATAAACACAGAATTGCAAGGAAGAGTCAGAATTATGAAAAAAAAAATTTATTAACAGTCTTGCATTAAAGATTAATTATGCCTCTGCTGCAGTTTTCCTGCTGATTAAAGGATAATACAAGATTTCTTTACCTTAAAAATGGTTGTGGAAGCAAAAAATGCTATGAAATGCATCATATTTTGTGGAAAAGTGACATGCTCAAGTCATTTTTTTGAATCAGCAAAAGCAAGTATTGGATTTCATTCAGCAAATATGATGTAGGACAGTGTTATATATTTCTATAACCATTCATTTAATCAATCAACAGTTTAGCTTTGCTTCAACTTTATTTCAGCTCTGAATGACCGTTTTGCTTCAGCAGTTCTCCTGCGATCCATGAAGTGGTTGGTCAGTGTTTCCCCCCTCATACAAGCATGTTCCTCAAGTCCGATTTTAGGTTTCTGTGTGTGTTTGGGGGTGGGATAGTGATGGTCTCCTCAGATCTTGATCCAGCTGTGTTTGCTGTCTTTCCTCTCGACACACACACACACACACACACACACTCACATGAGAGAGAGCAATGAGAACAACAGTGTCATTTTTCACAGCTCTCTCATAGGGGTTTGCCGGCAAATACAGCATTGTGTGTGTTTCCTCAATGAAGGCACTACTTACGCTGTTATAATGGAAAGATTAAAGGATACGGAGGGACAGTGAGATTAGAAGAAGGGTCACTCAGTAGAAAGGGCAGAAAGATTGTGTTTATAGCTTCACTTCTATTGTGTGTAAAGTTACAAAGGATTCAACTCAAGTTCGTCTAGCCTGTGTTCTTTTACATTTTTGATTCATTTGTTGAAAACCATGAGGGTATAATATTTACATTATGTGATGCGTTTTGGCTTATGGTTAATTTTATTACTGTGCAGAGTGGATAAATAGTATACTGTATGTATTATGGGTTAAGGGTCAATAAGATTTTTTAATGTTTTTGAAAGTAGAGGTATCAAGGCTACATTTATTTGATCAAAAATACAGTAAAGACAGTGAAATATTATTACAGTTTACAATAACTGTTTTCTATCGGAATGTATTTTACAATATAATTTTTCCCTGTGATCAAAGCTGAATTTTTATCATCATACTCCAGTCTTCAGTGTCACATGATCTTCAGAAATCATTCTAATATGCTGATTTGCTGCTCAAGACACATCTCTTATTATTATCAATGTAGAAAACAGTTGTGCTGCTACATATTTTTGTGGAAACTGTGATACATTTTCTTTATCAGGATTCTTTGATTAATAAAAAGTTCAAAAGAACAGCATTTATTTGAAATAGAAGTCTTCTGTAACATTGTAAATGTTTTTATTGTCACTTTTGTTCAATTTAATGCATCCTTTTTATTTATCTTACAGTATTTTTTTCATACACACAGGTTTTCCTTCAGTTTAATTGCGTGTCTCATCATTCTCTCTCTCTTTCTCTAAAGCCGTATTTCTGCATCTCATCAGTTTAAGTGTGTCCACCCATCCTCCCATCCTCTCTCGCTCCCCCTCCTGCATTCACTCATTTTCTTCTTCATTGACTCAAGACGGATATCTCTCTGCGTCTCGACTCCTCTCTCTCTCATTGTGTGTCGGTTTGCATTAAGCGTGATTAGCTCACACCCTTTCGCATACGCGCTCACACAGCCGTATTCACGGACAATGAACGCATGCCAGTGCAGGTTGACCCCTGAGAGCCTCCTCTCCTCCCCCTGCCATCAGCATCGCTGTCTGAAATATCTTCAGTCCTTTCAGACCAAAGTCAGTCAGGATTCTTTAAACAGGCCGCATCAGCATGATAGCACAAATGAGGGCTTTTCAATATCTTAGTTGTTTCTCCTAGACACATTTTTGCATAAGTGTCCTGCATGGTCCTGCTGAGAGAAAGACTCACATGCATCTCATTTAGAGTTTCAGAAGAGATTTCAATGATATGCTTCGATTTTCCAAGATAGCTAAAATGCAGAGATCTCCGTATCTCTATACTCTTACTGTATGCTTGAATACTAACTCGTTGTGTCTGTTTTTATGTCTCCTTAGGATTTTTGGGGGAAACATCTGATACTTCAATGAAATGAGAACATCATTGAGTCTCCTGAGCTATGGGAGTGCAACTTTCCCCATGTAATGCAGTTTTGAAATGACTAAAATATACCATTATTAATACCATTATTTTAAATTTTCGTTCATATTTTAATAATTTTGTTGTTTTTGTCATTTTTATTATATTTTATATGTACATAGTTTTTTTAAATTAATTTTATTTCAGTTGTAGTTATTTTAGTGCATCAAGTTAAAATAAATGAAAAATCTATATTTTGCTTTGGCGACTATCTTAAATAAAATTATAGCATTCTTTTTTTCATATACATTTTATTTTATTTTATTTCTGGTAACAATTTTAGTTTTTTAATGGTTCTAGTCTAACTATAATAACCCTAGTTGTAAATCCAGTAGGAGATTTATTACATTTTAGCTTTTTAACCCAGTAAACATTCTCATGCGTTTTGAAAGTGTAGTATGATGCATTAAAATTTTTGTCCATTAATAATGCATCATGCATGTGAGAGTTTTATCAGCTATTATTAAGACCTGTCATTGCAAGGACTTCCTAGTAAGTTGGTGGTCTTTTCACACAAGCAAAGCAGGAATAGACCATAGGGTGTTGCATAAGCTGTAAAGGACCTATGTGAAAGCAGTAATCATGTCTTTATTGAATAGGACACTCTAATTAGTGGTTTTCACTAAGAAAAGCGTTAGTATATATCAAAGCTCTAGTATTCTAAAGTTGAGTCTGTGTCGTCTTGCAGTGTTTGTGAATGATTCCTTAAAGGGATAGTTCACCCAAAAATGAAAATTTTATGTTTATCTGCTTACCCCCAGGGCATCCAAGATGTAGGTGACTTTGTTTCGTCAGTAGAACACAAACGGAGATTTTTAACTCAAACCGTTGCAGTCTGTCAGTCATATAATGTAAGTGGATGGGAATCACGGCTTTGAGAGTCAAAAAAACATACACAAACAAAACCAAATTAAGCCCTGCGGCTCATGGCGATACATTGATGTGTAAAGACACGAAACGATCGGTCTGTGCAAGAAACTGAACAGTATTTATATAATTTTTTACCTCTGATGCACTGCAATGTCTGAACTGTTTGAACTGTCCTGAGCGCGTTCTCAACAGCTGGCGCGTGACGTGTCTTCTTCTTCTTCTTGCTTTATGGCGGATCGCAGACTTATAAGTGCATTACCGCCACCTATCTCTCAAATGGACCATTGACACTATCTACAATCTCAGTTAGGAGTGCCAATGGTCCATTTGAGAGATAGGTAGCGGTAATGCACTTATATGTCTGCGATCCACCGTAAAGCAAGAAGAAGAAGAGCGTCACGTGCCGGCTGTTGAGAACACGCTCAGGACAGTTCGGACAGTTCAGACATTGCGTGAATCAGAGGTAAAAAACAATATAAATACTGTTCAGTTTCTTGCACAGACCAATCGTTTCGTGTCTTTACACATCAATGTATAGTCACGAGCCGCAGGGTTTCATTTGGTTTTGTTTGTGTATGTTTTTTTTACTCTCAAAGCCATGTTTCCTATTCACTTCCATTATATGACTGACAGACTGCAACGGTTTGAGTTAAAAATCTTCATTGTGTTCTACTGAAGAAACAAAGTCACCTACATCCTGGATGTCCTGGGGGTAAGCAGATAAACATCAAATTAAAATTTTTGGGTGAACTAAACCTTTAAATCATGTGTGTTTTTGAGGACAGCTGTGCTATTATTTACTAAGTGATAAATGCAACATTTTCATCTGCTGAACCATAAAACAAGTGTGAAAAAACCCCACAGATGCACATTGAAAGAGACCAGAAGATCACACAGAATTGATGTAGAATTAACTTTTAAACAGTTTTTACTCCGAAATTGCTAGTAAATTCTTTAAGTAATTAAAAGAATCTGCAAATAACATATTGAGTAAACATTACATTTTGAAGTAGAAGGACTGAGATAGTATTTTCTTGCATTTGGTGCTCCAATATTTATTTACAACTTCGAAAAACTTATTTTTTTAGTTCATCAGACATGATTTTGTAAATGAAGGCGAAATGCATAAAACAAGCATTTATTTGCTTTAGTCACACCTGATCCTGAGCCTCATAATGCAGCTCTTGTGTTGGCATTTCTTCTCAGTTCAGCCAAATAGTTTCCCACCAAATTTACCAAAAAAAACTCAGAACTGAAGCCTTGCTGGTGTGTGTGTGTGTGTGTGTGTGTGTGTGTGTTCACTACTCATTGTGACGGAGGTCAGCGAGGTTCTGACGTTTGTGATGGTAATGTGAATCACATACAAAGACGAGACACTGAACGAGTCAGTTTGTGTCAGTACGCAGCCAAAAGATAATTTTACCGCCATTTCTGAGTTCCTGAGGAATTCAGGAATAGATTGACCGCGATTCCCTTGGGATTTGAGTGTGAGTGTGTGTGTGTGTGTGTGTGTGTGTGTGAGTTGATCAATAAAAGCTTATTATGTTTGGTTTTGTTTTATTATTTTTGATTGATTTTTGATTATTTTTATTTTGTTTGTGTACTTTGTTTTGCATGTTTGTACGTCTATTTTGATACTTGATTTTATTTTGTTATATATACAGTGGGGCAAATAAGTATTTGATACACTGCCGATTTTTCAAGTTTTCCCACTTACAAAGAATGGAGAGATCTGTAATTTTCATCGTAGGTACACCTCAACTGTGAGAGACCGAATAAAAAAAAATCCAGAAAATAACATTGTATGATTTTTTAATAATTAATTTCCATTTTATTGCATGAAATAAGTATTTGATACAATAGAAAAATAGAACTTAATATTTGGTACAGAAAAATAAATAAATTTATTTATTATATATTTATTTTGTCCTCTCCATTTTAACGTTACTTTCCCATCTTTTGCACTACAAGAAAACCTGTTCTTAGAGAACAAAAGTTTCAAAAGGACTAGATGTGTTTGTTCATTGAACACCAATTACCTGGACAGACTTTAAGCTCTTCAAAGGATCTTCATCAATAGTGTAGAGTTACACAATGCGACTCGTATAATGTAGCAGCTCTAGTGGGGGAGACGGACGGGCGACTGTAACACACTGAATATCCTCATCAACACTAAGTGCTTCACTTTAAGAGACATTTTCAACAGCAAGTTGATTTTGAGATATAAAAGTCATTTGTTTTGAATGTCCAGTATTTTTGTCTGCTTTAAGTTTTCAAGCCTTTGAATTAAAGCTGATATCAGTTTCATATTTAGGGTACTGATTAAAAGTTACATGAATGACAGCTACATTTATTCCACAAAATATAAGGCAGCACATTTGTTTTCAACACTGATAATATGTTTCTGAAGCAGTAAATCAGTATATCAGAATGATTTCTGGAGGATCATGTGACACTGAAGACTGGAGTAATGATGCTGAAAATTCAGCTGTGATCACAGAAATAAATTACATCTTACAATATATTCAAATAGAAAGCAGTTATTTCAAATTGTAATAATATGTCACTGTTTTTACTGCAATTATTCCAAACTGACCAGAATTTGACCAGTATTTTTTATTCCCAATCATTAAATGAAAATGCAAAGAAAAAGTGCAGTACACCACATTACAACTGCTTAAATGATCCTAATGAATGTCCTGACTGCTGGAAAGCCTTCGGTGATAAAGTTTGACAGTGAGGTTTGTTCTGCGAGAACAACAGAGAATTTCAGATGTCCGTCTCTTTTGCGCCCTCGTTTTCTGCCTGTTATTCCTTCATTCGGCCTCTTGTGCGAGTGACTGACTCTATTGTCATCGATACATTGTAAATCAGTACATTTTGGAGGGAAACCGATAGCACATCTGTGACACACACACACACTGTGCCCTAAGGGTCAAACCCCTGTCTGACCAGACACAACAGTGTGTGTGTGTGTTTGAGGGTGTGTTTTGTGTCTCTGACTCGACAAGAAGTTCCCTCCAAAATTTCTATTCTCATTCATCGGGCCGGCCGCCTCCCTCAGGGGCTAAACACACACTTTAGACGGCGGTGTGTGTGTGTGTGTGTGTGTGTGTGTGTTTAGCCCAGCCCCACAGGAGACACAGCGGGGGAGAGATGCCTCTGCCACTTGTCTTGAAAACACCACTGAAAAGATTGCAAACTGAAAGAGAGTCTCTTTGTCACATTTACAACGTACAAGAGTGGAAACTCAATTAACTCGACTTGCTTGTGCTGTGTGAACCGTTTACTACAAACAAATACACAAATAAATCAGAAATTGTTCGTTTAAATGATGTCTTATGCAGGTCTGGACGTTGTTTCAAAGCGAAAATATAATAGAAATGTGTAATTTATCATGAAACTATAGTCTGACTTGGTCATCTCAGTCACATACTGTATAATTAGCTTTTTTGACAGCTGTATTTGGGTAGTCAACATGCATGACATGCATAACAGTTTTAAAGCATTAAAAAATTATAGTTTTTAATTATAATACATGCAGATTTCATGTTAAATTAGAGACTAAATGGTATATTTGTACTATACAAAATTAATTTGTTACACCAAAGAATCATTCAAAAAATGTCATGCAAAATATACACCACATAACAACACTTGCATTTAATCTTATATTCAAGTATTATATTCAAATACAAATAGTTTGTATAAATGAAAGTATGAAATAAAAATGCATGCATATTGTCACCTACTTATTTATCTTTATTTATTTATTTTAACTTTAAAACGTCACAAGAAATTTGCTGTGTACTTTCTTAATGGTTCTCAAGGTTCAGCTTTAGAAATTGAGTTTTTCCTAATTATTTGAAGTGTTCTTCTTAATTATCCGAGCGCTGTTGCATCAAACCCCTTAAGAAACGCCAGTGTAATTGGGTGATATGACTAAGGGTCTTCTTAACTTAAGGGGTTTGTTGCATCTGCTGGTTATTTGTCACACAAGTGTCTTTAGTTCTTGATGTTTCATTACTCAGGTTCTTCAGATCAGTGGTATCTGGCTTCTTTAAGGTACTAATAGTAGATGGTTTTCTTGAGAACTGGCAAAAGTGGCACATGGCTTTGAAACATCTTTGGTTCTAATTGGAACCTTTGAGTTTAAGAGCGTATCATTTAATTTCAGCGCTCTCTCTCTCTCTCTCTCTCTCTCTCTCTCTCTCTCTCTCTCAGTGAATGAAGCATTCGTCACATTCTGTCAGGCTGCCAAAGCGCAAACACAGTGTGATTGTGGGACTTTTGTGTGTCCTGCTCAGTGAAGTGGCACCTCTTGTTCAGATCAGCAGGATTACCTGAAACTGTGCCAACTTCTCTCTTTCCTTCCTCCAGTTTTCAAGGAAACTGTGTGCAAAAGTTCAAAAGTATAAATGTGGCAGGGTTGGGGAGGTTATTGTGCGTGCTTTTGCTTAGCAATACTTTGGGGCCCCGATTTGAGCACTTTGGGGATGTGCTCAACTGGAAAAAAGTCATTTTAATTGCAAAAGTTTTCTTTTTGGGTTAGGAATTGAGTTTATTTGAGTTATTTAAGTATATAATATGTGTGCGTTTGTTTTGCTTTCATTGTGAGGGCCAAATATAGTCCTCACTAGTTAAAAGATCTAAAAATGGCCCAAATAGTGTCTTAAGTAAAATCTAGAATGTGTCCACAAGTAAGTGAAAAATATCTAAAATCAGCTGCTTTCAGTGCAGCCAATAATGCTTAAGTGGAAAATGGCATTACATTTTTTTTCAAAATGGCTTAAAATGTGGAAAATGAGTTTGATTTAGAGAATAGAAATATTATTAGTTCAGTATAAAAATAATAGAAGTCAAAGGATAGTTCACACAATAAATAAGAAATGTGCTTAGCATTTACTTTAACATTTACGTTTATGTTCATGACTTTTTTTGGCAGTATTTTAGTATTTTTATATAATGTTTATATATTATATTGAGAATTAGCTTTTATTTGTATTTTTTCCCACTTAGCCCAAATGAACAAATTAAATATTTAATTTGAGTTAACTGTTAAGTTAATTTTAGTTTAAGTTTCAGAAATGTTGTTATTTTATTCTTTTTTTAAATGTTTCTAGACTTTAAAAAATTTTTTTGGAAGTGGTAAATAATGATTTTTGGAGTACATTTGAGAAGAAAATACTGTTTCAGCCTTTATACTTTATAATTTCATGTTTATTCAATGTGTGATTTGCCGTTTCTTTGTAATTAATTGTGAAATTTACTAGCAATTTCTGAGTGAAAATTGTTTCTGCCCAATTTTTTTGTGTAAATAGCTTTAATTTATTATTATTATTTTTAGTTTTAGTAATTTAGTACATTTTAAATAATAAGGACTTATTTCAGTTAGTTTCTAAGACAACATTTCCAATTGATATTTAATATGTTTTATTTTATTATATTTTACTTCAATTACTGACAATATTTTTTTAAGATTTTTATTTTTAGTCAACCGCAACAGCGGTGCATGCATGTGTCGAATACCTGAACAAGATCTTACCATGGCACAAGTATTAAAGGAGACATATTATGCCACTTTTTACAATATGTAATATAAGTCTCTGGTGTCCCCAGAATGTGTCTGTGAAGTTTCAGCTCAAAATACTCCACAGATCATTTATTATATCATTTTGAAAATGCCTATTTTGAGTGGAAGCAGAAACAGGCTGTTTTTCAGGCCTGTCTCTTTAAATGCAAATGAGCTGCTACTCCCCGCCCCCTTTTCCAGAATAGAGCTGCGACCTTTACAACTCGTACCTGCTAAAAAACATCTGTTTTGATTCTGATTGTCATGTTTCTCGCGCTGAAATCATGAGTTTTAAACCATATGAGTTTAAACTTCTGATATACAGCGCACACAGCCGAAGCACACGGACAGAAAGCGGCTGAGTACTAAACTAAGTTCTCATTCACACAAGTTTACGTTAAAAACACAAGAGTTACAAAAACAGTTGGTTATGTCTGTGAAGGTAAACAGCTGGGAAATAAATTGCATGTTTATTTTAGATCTGTGTAGCAGCAGCAATATACAGTAAATAAATCAATAAATCCACTGCTCTCTTGTCTCCTCTGAGGCTGGGACTGTAAATAGTGTTCTGTGCTCGTCTGTGCAGACAAAGACAGAACAGTTAGCATGTTCTGCTCAAACCTTCGCCATGGCATTAGAGCTGGCACACCGTTGTCGCTTGCGAAAACACAATAACGGTGCCTTGGCTGGAAATTTACAGATTAAGAGGCGATAATATTATAATGAGATCCCTTCCCACGTCACCAAGGGAGCGAAATCAGACGCGCTCGTTTTCTCAGATGCTTGCAGAAAAAGGCTTACCAAAACAAAGTTACTGGGTTAATTAATAATAGTTTTTCACGTTTCCTTGGTTGGCAGATGCACTGGGGACCTGTTTATAGCACTTAAAACCTGGAAATGTCAGATTTTCATATGTCACCTTTAAGATTGCTTAGTCCAAAAAGAGATTTAAGTGTTGTAAAGGTCTACTTTACTGCAGATACTTTAGATCTGGATGTTGATGTGTTGTTGTTTTAGGGGACTTGTTGGGAATTGAACATCACAGCTGTGCAGATCTGTATAATAGTGAGTGTCTATGTTTATGTGTGTGTGTGTGTTTGCTTATGGGATCAGAGTCTTAATCCTAATGTGCTGAACTGGACACACACATGATAATTGTTTTGTGCACAGAATCTTAATGTGATCTGTAGAGATGTGATTTTAGAACTGGCATCTGTTAAGCTTCTTTGTAATGTGAAATGTGAATCCAGAAAGCTGCTCTTTCCTCAAGTTTGTGAGGAATTAGGAATAGGGAGTTATGGATTGG
This sequence comes from Sinocyclocheilus grahami, assembly GCF_001515645.1. Taxonomy (NCBI): domain Eukaryota; kingdom Metazoa; phylum Chordata; class Actinopteri; order Cypriniformes; family Cyprinidae; genus Sinocyclocheilus; species Sinocyclocheilus grahami. Next base: position 117,992 of record NW_015505198.1, on the reverse strand, counting down.
TTTAGCTTGCCTGATGGTTTTTGAGATTGCTACTCTGACATAAACTGTATTTGCTCTTTGTCTGTCTGATGTGAAGACAGTGTAAGTGAAAAATGAGATGTCTGGAGTCCTTTAGATGTTTTTGAAGACATCCAGGGCTGCGTTTCCCAAAAGCATCATAAGCCTAAGTTGATCACAGCTCCATTGGTTTCAATGGGTCTACGATGTACTTAAGCATACGATGCTTTTGGGAAACGCAGCCATGAATGATTGGATTGATTAGCATATACAGGTGCATCTCAATAAATTAGAATGTCATGGGAAAGTTCATTTATTTCAGTAATTCAACTCAAATTGTGAAACTCGTGTATTAAATAAATTCAGTGCACACAGACTGAAGTAGTTTAAGTCTTTGGTTCTTTTAATTGTGATGATTTTGGCTCACATTTAACAAAAACCCACCAATTCACGATCTCAACAAATTAGAATATGGTGACATGCCAATCAGCTAATCAACTCAAAACACCTGCAAAGGTTTCCTGAGCCTTCAAAATGGTCTCTCAGTTTGGTTCACTAAGCTACACAATCATGGGGAAGACTGCTGATCACGAAATTACAGATGTGCAAATGTGGAATCATGTTCTCTCTGGCAGTCAGATTAGGGCCGTTTATTCAAACCAGGAACCGTATGTGCCGAAGGGAAACGTGTTCAACTGGAACACCATCAAATATGAGATTAATGGAAATGTGGTGGTGGTGCAAGATAACTGATTCTGATCAGGTGTAACCTCTCATACTGCCTCATCCACACAGTTGTCAATTTCTATAATCTATTTGTGTTTTAATTTACAAAGCTGTAAGTAATAATTCACAAAAGTAACCAGTAAAAGCTCTCCACATTACAACAGTGTCTGCTCATATTTTTTATTTTTGTGTATGTGGAAAATTAGACAAATTTATCCAGAGACGGTGCTTTATTGTGTGTAAGCGATTTACATCACTCATGTTATCTCTTGGTTGTAATGCCGTTTCTAGCACAACCATAGACTATATATTAAAAAGACCAACATTTTGCAACTAAAAATAGTTTTAATTAACTGTACTGTGTGCCATTGTGACAACACTGTCAATGAAGAGCTTATATGGAAGAAATTAAGGGGGTCCTATGATGTTGCTAAAAAGAACATTATTTGGTGTAATGCAATGTTTATGCGGTTTAAGGAGTAAAAAAAAAAAAAAAACGTTATTTTCTACATAATGCACATTATTGTTGCTCCTCTATGCCCCGCCTTTCATCGTTCTGAAAAGTGAGGTGTGCTCTGATTGGCCAGCTATCCAGTGCGTTGTGATTGGCTGAATATCTCAAGTGTGTGACAAATGTTACGCCCCTCACCACACTGCGTTTCCATCATACAGTCTATGGTTTCCATGCGTCCCGGCACGACGAGATAAAACCCATTACAAACGAGGCATTTGTTGCATCCAGTGGGGACATAATTACTTATTGTAATGACTTATACTGTGTTTTTACGCTTTGCGTTGCGTATTGCGGTGCGCAAACATAAAACTATGTCTGCATTTGTGATCGGAGAAATGACAAACAAGAGCTACTCTACACTGCTCAAAACTCACGTTTGAATCGTCAGTGGCAAATTCTTTAAATATAAAAAAAACTTACTTACAGGCTGTGAGTCAGAAGCGCCAGACTGTCCTTGCAAAGTTGGAACTGCCCCACTTTATAGAAACTATGTCCTCTTTTGGAAGACCAAACAAAGTAATCACACTTGAGCAGTCGTAGTTTTTATGTGTGCTGAAAAAAAGTAGAAGCGGCGAAAGAGGAAGGCATAAGAGCTTAAGGTAAGAAGTTTTATGTTTTAGCGCCATGTCGCATTTTTATTGGCTGGTCAGTAAATGTGGATCGTAGGAGCAAACACACTGTGCGATCGCTGATGATCATGCTGTATTTTTGACACTTAGGAAATGATCGTATTCTATCTTTGGTCACAAGACCATGACAACAGCCGTCTTTGAAACTCTCTCTCACTGTAAGGACATTAGGGTGCCACGATCACAGAAATCGCCACGAATGTGTAACGATGTCAATCTTTCATCTGGGACAGCCGATAATCGTGCAGTGTGTTTTAGGCTTTATAGTATATAAATATTAGCTCACATGCTCCATATAGTTTCTCTATAGTATGTGAATGAAGTTGAAAATGTCATTAACAAATCAGATAAAAACATATTAAGTGACCAGGTGTTCTGATTCAGGCCCATTGATTCAAGGGCTTGATTAGCTGGATCAGGTGTGTTTAATTAAGGCTGAAGATAAACTCTGCAGAGCTATGGCACTCCAAAATTGAAACTGAGTTGAGTATGTATTATTAAGTTTTATTTTCACTTAAGCATTACTGCTCCACACTCCAGTAATGCACTAATGAGCTAGTCTGCCAACCACCATAAAACAACAGAAGAAGAAGGAACCTCTAGCCCTAATCTAATAGCTCTTCTCTCATATAAGATCTACTAAACATTGTAAGTATTAACATTGTGTTTTTGGCCTGGATTCACTGGCAGAATTAGGCCCTAGTTAAATTAGGCCATTTAAGTAAAAACATTTTTTAAATGTGCTTTTTTAAATTATGTTGATACAAATGAATGGCATTGACATATTTTTAGAATTGTCAGTATGAGTTGCTTCAGTTAGAAAAGCTCAAACATGCATTTTAGTCTGGGACTAAGCCTCGTCTGTGTTGTCCTTTAAAAATGTTTTACTTTGACACTTAAAATGTGATTTTTAAATTAACAATGAGGCAGTGAAGAATTGATCATTAAACTAGGAGTAATGTTTTTGCATTTTTACCGGTCAGAGGATATACTCCATTATTTAAATACAGCCCTTCTTGCAGACAATCTATTTTTTTTTTTTTTTATACAAATAGCAATCATTTTATTCTTCAGACCTGAAGCATGATGTTGATGCCAGTGGCTTCATTTTTCTGTCTGCTCTTTCTGACACCAGCGGCTACTGAAGGTACCACATTTTTCAATTATTGATCACGTGGATTTATTATGAGTGGGATTTTTTCTTTTTTTTTTTTTACCATTTATTCTGGTTTTCTTGCAGTGGGCCTCGGTGGTAAAGTGCTTCTGTTTCCAACCAAGACTCACACCAGCTTTGTTAAACTCACTCCTGAAAAGCCACTGAGTCTTTCAGCATTCACACTCTGCATGCGTGTCGCGACAGAGCTCCAGGACCAGAGGGAGATTATTCTGTTCACTTACCGCACACACGAGGTTGATGAACTCAACGTGTGGAGACGTAAAGATGGTTTTCTGGGCTTGATTATTCAGTCTAATGGCGATGAAGCTTTTTTCCACCTGCCTCCTCTCTCCACCTTCCAGACTCACCTGTGTGTCACCTGGGACTCTGCGACTGGTCTCACTGCCTTATGGGTGGATGGACATCGCAGTGTGTTCCAGATCTATAGAAAAGGTCTCTCAGTCCGTCCAGGTGGCACCGTGCTGCTTGGCCAAGATGCTGATAAATATCTGGGTGCCTTTGATGCGGAGCAGAGTTTTGTAGGAGAAATTACAGATGTGCAAATGTGGAATCATGTTCTCTCTGGCAGTCAGATTAGGGCAGTTTATTCAAACCAGGAACCGTATGTGCCGAAGGGAAACGTGTTCAACTGGAACACCATCAAATATGAGATTAATGGAAATGTGGTGGTGGTGCAAGATAACTGATTCTGATCAGGTGTAACCTCTCATACTGCCTCATCCACACAGTTGTCAATTTCTATAATCTATTTGTGTTTTAATTTACAAAGCTGTAAGTGCTAATAATTCACAAAAGTAACCAGTAAAAGCTCTCCACATTACAACAGTGTCTGCTCATATTTTTGAATTATTATTTTGTGTATGTGGAAAATTAGACAAATTTATCCAGAGACGGTGCTTTATTGTGTGTAAGCGATTTACATCACTCATGTTATCTCTTGGTTGTAATGCCATTTCTATCACAACCATAGACTGTATATAAAAAGATAACGACCAACATTTTGCAACTAAAAATAGTTTTAATTAACTGTACTGTGTGCCATTGTGACAACACTGTCAATGAAGAGCTTATATGGAAGAAATTAAAGGGGTCATATGATGTTGCTAAAAAGAACATTATTTGGTGTAATGCAATGTTTATGCGGTTTAAGGTGTAAAAAAAAAAAACTTTATTTTCTACATAATGCACATTATTGTTGCTCCTCTATGCCCCGCCTTTCATCGTTCTGAAAAGTGATGTGTACTCTGATTGGCCAGCTATCCAGTGCGTTGTGATTGGCTGAATATCTCAAGTGTGTGACAAATGTTACGCCCCTCACCACACTGCGTTTCCATCATACAGTCTATGGTTTCCATGCGTCCCGGCACGACGAGATAAAACCCATTACAAACGAGGCATTTGTTGCATCCAGTGGGGACATAATTACTTATTGTAATGACTTATACTGTGTTTTTACGCTTTGCGTTGCGTATTGCGGTGCGCAAACATAAAACTATGTCTGCATTTGTGATCGGAGAAATGACAAACAAGAGCTACTCTACACTGCTCAAAACTCACGTTTGAATCGTCAGTGGCAAATTCTTTAAATATAAAAAAAACTTACTTACAGGCTGTGAGTCAGAAGCGCCAGACTGTCCTTGCAAAGTTGGAACTGCCCCACTTTATAGAAACTATGTCCTCTTTTGGAAGACCAAACAAAGTAGTTTCGCATTCACGACATGGCGGTGGCGGCAGCAACAAAACTACAGCGAGAATAAAAGTTACACCACCTTTGTGAACATTTGGGCGGCCTTATGCAAATCTTCCCACACAGTGACGTAGACATGTGGGGGCGTGTTATAACGAGCCGTTTTAGGGGGGCGTGGACGAGTGTTAACTTTTATAAAGAATATCTCTTTGGATTTCAGACTTTAGTCTTTGCAACTTTACAGATCTTCTTTATGCACCAAGAGCTTGTAACACTCCAAAGAGAAAGGACAAATTGAAATCGCATCATATGACCCTTTTAAGTGAACTATTGAGAATGGCAGTGCGACTTGTGTGTTCTCTTTAAAAAGTCCACCGGAAACGAGAGCTGCGCCAGGAAAATATCTGCAGCGCCTCCTACTGCACTGCGATGGAATAACAAGCTCGCTGAAGGCGCTCAAAGAAGACAATGCGTAAAATTCTGTTTCAGAAATGTGCTTCTAATGGTTTTCACCTCTTGTGGCTCCAGATTGTGGCTTTAATTTCATTTTAGGTAACGCGATTGATGTTTTTGGGAAACTTGGTAAGTTTTAGGAATGTAGATGCGCGTCCAGTTACGCAGAGATGTTTGCACATGTTTAAAGTTATATATCCTGTTGTATCTACAATAAGCCGTTTCATATGTGAAAATACATCTAAAAACAATTTATTTGAGTTTGTTAATGCTGGACCACTTCACTTCATGTCCACTAGAGGTCGCGATTGAGCCTCACAGATTCCCACAAGAGTCGTTCAGTCAGGGAAGATTATTGATGCTTGATATGTACCTCACAAATGAAGGCTGTGAAGACAAATTGTTATTATCCAGGACCATTACTAAATAATTAAACATTAAAATATTCCAGAGTTTGATAAACAAGCCTGTTGAAATATTGTTGTCCCGTGTATTTTACATGTTTACTGTTAAAAATATTTTCTGATCGTAATCAACAAATTAATTTACATATGTAGGCTATAGACCTGTGTGTGTATATATTAATTTATTTTGTCTGCATTAGCCTATTTCATTTAAAGAATGATATATTAATATGGTCTCTAATCAATTTATTAAATCGTTGAACACTTGTTATTGAAGAAATGTATTCATGTTTTTAGACAACCCTGTTGAAAAAAACAGCATATGCTGGTTAGGTATGTTTTGACGCTGGGATGCTGGTTTAAGCTGGTCCTTTGCTGGTTTATGCTGGTCCTTTTGCTGGTTTATGCTGGTCATGTGCTGGTTTTTGCTGGTCCTTTGCTGGTTTATGCTGGTCATCTAACCAGCATATGCTGTTTTTTTCAACAGGGTAATATAACATATTTAGCAAAAATATTCTAAGTAGGTTTGTTTTAATAATTTAATCCCGCAATGAAAACTCTGAACACAATGTAAGTAGATTTTAAGATTTATTAGTGTTTTTGATATTTCGTAAATATATATTTTAAACCTGTCACTATTAAGTTACATATTATTCTTCCATTCAGTGTTTGTCTTTCTTATCAGAAATGTTAAATGTGTCTAACCATTTATTTTGGCAAATGTCAACCAGTTGCCAAATTGGTTGGCATTTGATGAAGATGGCGCCGCAGACGGCAGCCGCAGTGTTTGGCTCTCCAGTGTTTGTACTGTTTTTGTTAGTTTTTCCTGTTTTTTGTTCAACAAAATAATTGTTCCGAGGTTCAATGTGTATGTGTATGTTTATGTTTATTCTCTGACAGCAGAATTGTAATAATTATCATGTCTGTGGTGACCAGCTCCATTCTGACACCTGTGTTTGTGGCAGGTGACCTTTCAGATGCATGTGTAAGAAAGTGGGCGAGAGGTTCGGGGTGTGTCTCCGTTCAGGTTTTCTGTCTGGGGCCCGTCGACCGTCTCGTCCCTGCAGCTTTGACCTTTCAGTGTGGAGGAGCTTCTTCTCAGGTACGGCTCACGGTCACAGTTCACCTTTATCACAGCAGAGCAACACGTCAGGAACGATACTGTACACCTGTAAGCACCGTATCACTATGTATTAGCGCAAACCGTTTTACCCTACAGCCCTCCTAACCGAAACATTAACCTCTTTCACAAAATCTGTCTGGTTGTATTTATTATGCAGTCATACTGTAAACTACACTTAACCTAAATATTTTTTTCACCACTGTCTTGCAATGCAGAAGCAAAGATATTCACACAAGCACTAAAATAATTTGATCATTTTATTGCAGGATTTTTTATGCATCTGAAATGAACACAAAATTCACACTGATGAAACAGTAATGTGAGATTAGCAGTATCTTCCTTCAGTTTTTTTGTGTGAAACAATCATCTTATTTGCATCTTGTTTGAATGTTGATTATTTACAGAAGACAAGAAGTCTTAAAACAAACTTATGGAGGAGCTGAGTGCATGAATAAATGCAAAATAAATAAAATATGTGACATATGTCAGAAAACTACATGTGTTACAAACAAATATATTAAATAAATACAGTTGTAGTTCCTTAACCCTTTTCTTTTAAACCAGGGTTTGATTTTCGTCCTGTAATGGGACTCATTCTGTACATGGATTTTAATTTAGTAAACCATAATTCATTAAATGATTTTGATCATTAAGTCAGTGCATGTATTTTGTCCTTCATATTTTCCTCCATCAGTTCTTTTTGGCATAAGCTGCTTGGTTTAGATCTGTGCTTGATTCTTCATATCTGTATCATCTTTTCACAGTTTATTTTGTAAATCATATAGTGTTTTATATAGTGTTGCTCTGGGTTGGGTTGTGTTTTTTTTAAAGTCTCTTCTACTCACCAAAGGTTAAAATTTATTTGATCAAAAATACAGTAAAAACAGCAAAATATTATTGTTATTTTAAATAACTGGTTTCTATTATAATATATTTTCAAATGTAATTTATTCCTGTGATTTAAATCTGAATTTTCAGCATCATTACTCCAGTCTTCAGTGTCACGTGGTCCTTCAGAAATCATTCTAATATGCTGATTTGCTGCTCAAGAAACATTTCTAATTTTTTTGTTTGTTTGTTTTTGCAGAAACTGTGATACATTTTATTTTTCAGGATTCGTTTATGCATAGAAAGTTAAAAACAAATAGCAGTTATTTGAAATTGAATCTTTTGTAGCCTTATAAATGTCTTTATTGTTATTTTTGATCAATTTGATGCGTCCTTGCTGAGTACAAGTATTAATTTCTTTAAAAAAAAGAAGAAGCATAATTTTAGTCAAGTGTGTCCAAACATTTATCTTGCAATGTAAATGATGAAAGTCCTTGTTTATTTTTCTTGTTCATGTTCGCTACACCAGTGTGTCGGTGGTTGTTAACGGGCTGGTCGGACAAAGCGTGTCCAGATGTTGAATGGACGACGGTCTGTTGGGTGTTTTGGAGCAGAGAAGGACACTTGAGTCGGCTTCACACTTCGTGGTTCTGCTGTGCCACAGAACTTCAGCCGTCCCGGGCCGAATCGCCAGCCCGCCATCAGACAGCACCTCTGTCTTCACCACAGGCAGCTGGGATGGATTGAGTTTCATCAGTGCATCCAGAGAGCACCTCTGCCTTTCTTTAACACCGCTTCCTCGCTCCACCGCATCTCCACCATATTTATCATCCTCCTCTTCCTCCTCGTCTTCCGTCTCGGAGCAGATTTCATCTCCTGTGTCTTTTGTTTCTCCTAGAACGTCTCCAGCGACGTTCGTGATTCCCACAGTGTCTTTTTTGATGGATAGATCGAGCGGCCCTTCATTGGAGTGAGTTGTGCGGTTGTGCGCTTGTTGAATGTGCGACAGCTCCGACCGGATCTTTCCCAGGTGCGCCCACAGGTGGCACTGCTCCGGCAGAGCGGCAGAGAGCTGCTCTGTGTTCTGGTACTCCTGCAGTAATGTGCTGAAGTCCTGCAGGAGCACAGCTGCTGGGTCCGTGTCTCTCTCCATTCCTCTCTGTCTCGCCTCTAGCTGCTCAGACATATGTGGCGGGGACGAGACGTCACTGCGGGGGCTGTGAAAACACAGTTTAATTGTATCTAAATACCATTCATCAATTCCATCCTCAGTGTGTAGTACATAGAGCGAGACTCAAGCAAGACATCCCAGATATAATGCACCTGGTGTGTATATTTATAAATAGATGCAATGTATCTGGCATGTCTGTTTCTGGATATCTTAAAATACTCCTTATAATCTTATTTTCTCTCATAAAGCAACAAGCACAAGAGATCATGCTTTACAGTGCTTTTCAACATTGGTGTAATTGGTGTACTAAACGTGAAATTGCGTCTACAATAAAGGTAAAATCATTGAAACACACTTTCAGATAGTTTATTGCTTTTTAAAATGTGACATCTGACAGTCTTATAAAAATAAAAGACAAAAAGTAGGTTATGTATTCATTAAGAAATAATTCATTTAATAATAATAATAATATATATATATATATATATTCAACATATTATTTTAAATTTTTAATATAGCTAAATTTAATTTTAATATTGTGTGTGT
>NW_015505198.1:105829-108048 GCF_001515645.1 Sinocyclocheilus grahami | reverse complement strand
AACTTTGTTTTTTTTTTTTTTTGCCAAGTAACCTGATGGGTATTTTTATGATTTCTGCAGCTTTAGTGACGCAATTGTAAGCGCCTCCCTCTTCAGTTTTGTTTCTAATCCGTCAATGGCACGTTGAATCCCAGCTTGTGTTTCCAATCCCGCACACCTGCGGAGAACCTGTGTGTTTATCCTCCTGGGACCTGCTTTTGTCTTCTATAGAGGATTGTGAATTTGTCTGCGACCATATATGCCACATATTTACAGCCGCATGCCTGGTGCATTCTGAGCTTTTAGAGAAAACAAATGTTGTGGGGTTTGGCTATGTGAATTGAATTTTTAATAGATGCACAGCCCATTTTATCTGGGGTTCTGCAGGTTTTATGAAGGTAAATTTAAGACCTTTTTAAGACCAAGTAAAGAAAAGGCATTAAATTGAATGGAACACAAGACATCAATATGGTCTCTGAATGTATGTTTTGTAAGTCTTGTATTTTCCATACAAGAATCTTTCTGAAGATTCTTAAATCAAGATACTACTTGAGAAGCAACTTAAGTGCTTAAAGACTTAAGTGGTCGTAGTTAAGCGAGTGATGGGCTCGGAAAAATCTACTTAATTCAAAAGGGGAAACACGTTTTCATCTCTCATTGGCAGATATCTGCTCATGTTTTAAGCAAAAAACTCACATTATTTGTTATATCTTGATTTAAGAATGTTTAAGATATTTTTATTGGAAAAGAAGACAAAATTACTAAAGAAGTTTTTTTTTGTTTGTTTGTTTTTGCAGAAACTGTGATACATTTTATTTTTCAGGATTCGTTTATGCATAGAAAGTTAAAAACAAATAGCAGTTATTTGAAATTGAATCTTTTGCAGCCTTATAAATGTCTTTAATGTTATTTTTGATCAATTTGATGCGTCCTTGCTGAGTACAAGTATTAATTTCTTTAAAAAAAAGAAGCATAATTTTAGTCAAGTGTGTCCAAACATTTATCTTGCAATGTAAATGATGAAAGTCCTTGTTTATTTTTCTTGTTCATGTTCGCTACACCAGTGTGTCGGTGGTTGTTAACGGGCTGGTCGGACAAAGCGTGTCCAGATGTTGAATGGACGACGGTCTGTTGGGTGTTTTGGAGCAGAGAAGGACACTTGAGTCGGCTTCACACTTCGTGGTTCTGCTGTGCCACAGAACTTCAGCCGTCCCGGGCCGAATCGCCAGCCCGCCATCAGACAGCACCTCTGTCTTCACCACAGGCAGCTGGGATGGATTGAGTTTCATCAGTGCATCCAGAGAGCACCTCTGCCTTTCTTTAACACCGCTTCCTCGCTCCACCGCATCTCCACCATATTTATCATCCTCCTCTTCCTCCTCGTCTTCCGTCTCGGAGCAGATTTCATCTCCTGTGTCTTTTGTTTCTCCTAGAACGTCTCCAGCGACGTTCGTGATTCCCACAGTGTCTTTTTTGATGGATAGATCGAGCGGCCCTTCATTGGAGTGAGTTGTGCGCTCCAGTGCCTGTTGAATGTGCGACAGCTCCGACCGGATCTTTCCCAGGTGCGCCCACAGGTGGCACTGCTCCGGCAGAGATGCTGCACGCTGCTCTGTGTTCTGGTACTCCTGCAGTAATGTGCTGAAGTCCTGCAGGAGCACAGCTGCTGGGTCCGTGTCTCTCTCCATTCCTCTCTGTCTCGCCTCTAGCTGCTCAGACATATGTGGCGGGGACGAGACGTCACTGCGGGGGCTGTGAAAACACAGTTTAATTGTATCTAAATACCATTCATCAATTCCATCCTCAGTGTGTAGTACATAGAGCGAGAGAACACTCAAGCAAGACATCCCAGATATAATGCACCTGGTGTGTATATTTATAAATAGATGCAATGTATCTGGCATGTCTGTTTCTGGATATCTTAAAATACTCCTTATAATCTTATTTTCTCTCATAAAGCAACAAGCACAAGAGATCATGCTTTACAGTGCTTTTCAACATTGGTGTAATTGGTGTACTAAACGTGAAATTGCGTCTACAATAAAGGTAAAATCATTGAAACACACTTTCAGATAGTTTATTGCTTTTTAAAATGTGACATCTGACAGTCTTATAAAAATAAAAGACAAAAAGTAGGTTATGTATTCATTAAGAAATAATTCATTTAATAATAATAATAATATATATATATATATATATTCAACATATTATTTTAAATTTTTAATATAGCTAAATTTAAT
>NW_015505198.1:89916-104420 GCF_001515645.1 Sinocyclocheilus grahami | reverse complement strand
ATTTATAAATAAAAATTATATATATAAAATTATTAAAAATATATATATATACACTAAATTATAGAAATATATTTTTTACATTTTTATAATTTTATATATATAATTTTTTGTTTGCAATTTTATATATTGTTATATTTTTTATATATAATTTGTATGTATGTGTGTGTGTGTGTGTGTGTGTGTATATATATATTAGGGTTATGTTATTATAATTTTTATTATTATTATTAGTAATAATAAATATATTCATTTTTATACAAATATATTATACTTATTATTTATTTATTTAATATATATGTATATTTATAATACAACAGGTCCTGTTATCTTACCTGTTGTGTACTGGCAGCCTGCTGGACATCAGGGAGGTGATGGACATAGATTTGTGAGCATTTTTCAGAGAGTCGAGGGCAAACTCAAGAGCTGGTTTCTTCTCTCCTGGTGCACCATGGGAGTCCAAGGACATCGCTGTCCTCTTCAGACTTTGCTCTCTGATGAAGGAGGCGTCCTGCTGCCAGCCGCTCTTCCCTTCCCTGGACCGTATCCTCTCCTTTACGCCGTGGCTCGGTTCAGGGGAGGAACAGGAGGGCGATGGCCAGGCCGCGGGTGAGGATGTGGGCCGCAGGGCCGGGACCTTCCACAGGTTGAGTTTGGGAGGGTATGAAGGGGCCGGCAGGCTTACGGTTGGTAGTTTGATGAGCTTTCCAGTCTCTGAGGACGTCAAGGAAGGCGTGGCTCCGAAAGTGTGCTCGCACAGGAAAGGGTAATACAGGTGAGGAGGAAGTAAAGAACGTTCTGAGTGTCTTTGTGCATGGGTTGATGCCAGGAACGGCAGCGGTGCGCTTGTGTTCGCCGTACTCGCAGGTAAGCTAAGTGCTGGATTTAGATACGAAAGGAGTCCGGGAGCCAACGGATATCCAACGCCGAGCAAAGACAGATTGAAACCCGGTGTTTCTGGGCGTTCGATTTGACCCGTTGACGCCGGTGGAGGATAACATGGCAGAGAAGACGCCACCAGATCCGATTTGGGCTTCGCACCAGACGTCTGGTTGCTTAAGATGCGCCATTGCTCTGAAAGCAAAGCAGCCGGTCCAGACAGACACGTTTTGGACAATCTATAGTGTCTGAGTTTTGACTCCACTTCGACCGAACGTGCTCGCAAAAGTTGCTCCTCGAGCGAGAACACATCGGCCATCACGAGGTCGGCTTCTTGCTTTGATCGCTTGCTTCCTCTCGAATCCATAGATTCAGGATTCATAGCCGTCAATGAGTTTGTCTCCACCACGTCTTCGTCTTTCTCTGCTTCTCTTTCAGATTCTCCTTTCTCACCCTCCTCCAGACTCGCCGCCGAATGCAAGGGCTCGTCTGACATCGCGACCCGCTCTGAGTGGCCTTTAGTCGGGCTACGTGAGTGAATGCCTCCCTGCTGGAGCCGGAGCTGCTCTTTTTTATAAGGCCAGTCGGACTCGATGAGCAGCGACAGGGAGTTCTTGCACAGGCTGTACTTCATGTGGTTGTACAGGTGTGATTTCTCCATGCAGGTGAACGGACACTGGAAGCATTTGTAGTTGTAGGGTTTGCCCCAAGGCCTCGGGATGTAGTGCGGCTTTTTGGGCTTGCGTTCCTTGTGTTTAAAGCCCACCTTACAGTCGTCCTTCGACATGGTGCGATATGAAAACAGTCGCAAAACGGGTTTCTCTCAAAGCTGGATTTCTGAGGAGCTTGTATGCTTATGGTTATGTCTGTGTTTGAGGACAAGTTTGCATTGAGTGTGTGTTTGTAGGATGAATTGTGTGTGTAAACTTGTATTTGGTCAGGACGGGGATCATGTGGGAACACAGCCATCAGATTTCAGCTGTTGAGAAAATCAAGAAAATATGATTACATCTTTGATTATAAAATATTTTTTCTTTAATCATTTAAAATATTTAAAATCGTTATATATATATATATATAATATATATTTTTTACTTATTATTCAATTTAGAATTTTATCAAATATTATTTTAACTATTTAATAATATTTTAAATAATTTAATTATTATAAAAGTCATTATTAAACAATTATATTATTTTAATCATTTAATAATATTTTAAAAGATTGTATTTAATAATTTAGAATATCATTACATGTAAACAAAATATTATTATTTTATTAATGTATTAATATTTTAAATTGTAAAAATGTGAAAAAAGTTCAAAGTCATGCTTCTACTACAACAGGTTAAAAAGCTTCAAATTTGGACACATTTGGACATTGTTTTAAATGTAATTATGTAATATTATTTAAAAAATATTATTACTTTAATAATATTTAAAATGATCGTATTTAATGATTTACAGTATTATTACAGGTAAACAAAATATTATTTTAATAATTTAATAGTTTTAAATTACATTTAATAATTTAAAATATTAAAAATAATAGTAAAAAAGGTTTTTAGTCTAATATTTATTTATAAATATAAAATATTTATAAATATATTTATTTGTCATAATAAATATAAAAATTTGAATGGTCAGAAAAGCTTGCCAGGTAATGTCAATGTGGAACTCATGTTTGCAACCCATTTTAATTTTGTAATGTGAAATTGGACATTTATTGACAATATAGAACAATGTATTAATTAGGATGTAAATGTATTAATTAGAAATTGATTGGATGGTAAAAAGTGTCAGGTGGCTGTAAAAATTAGAAGGCTTGATGACTTAATAAAAAGTGAATTTAGTTATTTTACATCATTTAGATAGAAAATTGCAAACATGCACTGATGAATTGTTCGTAATAAGACCTGTAATGTGTCGTAAGAAAGTAAATCGAGTCAGTTTGGATTTCACATAGACTTTAGCAAAGGGAAGAGATGATGAGAGACGTTGTGGTTTTCTCAGAAGTGCCGAAAGTCCTCTATCTGCCACCTTTCATTACGTCCAGTGTTGCAGCGACGAGGTGTGTGTGTGTGTGTTTCTGGAGGCGGCTGCACCTGTGCGCGGCTCTCATGCTCACTGTAGTATTTACAGCAGGACCCTGAAGGTCAGCTGTAGGCACATCCTGACAAAGGGCAGAGGGACGCGAGGCTGCCTGCGTGTATGTGTGTTAATGAGAGATTGGCATTATGCCCGCGGGGCATCGTTAGCAGAGGAATGTGGGTCAAGGCAGATTGACTGCTTTTTTACCCGCTCTATCAGTCCGTCCACGACCGTCATCTGTCTCTCTCATACATTACACCGTGTCTCGTCATTCCTGTGCTTCTTTCACAGCCTCTGTGTGTGTTTCTCACTTTCTTTGTCTTCTACAATCAAAGAAAGAATGACTTTTATCCTACATGTCAATGAATCAAATAAGAATAAACTTAATTCTTTAAGTTTATCTTTTTTTAATTCAAATGCATGACTGAATAACTATTTTAGAGATTTGCTTTATATAATATAATGTTTTACTGTTAAGTCAAGGGATTTTTAATTTATTGCACTTTTCACAATTTATGTTTTGTTAGTGCACTTTTAATGCAAAATTATTACATAGAAGCATGCATTAAGGCCTCTAATAAACGAGTTAAAAACTCTGTAGGATGAACAGAATTGATTTTCAAGTTTGTTATATAAATGTAATTGTATTAATTAAGTTTTATATTATTTTGTTTTATTGTATAATTATATTTATATTTTACCATTTTTTTCCCCTGCTTATTTTAACATTAGTTTTTATAGAGCAACAAAAATAATTATCTTTATTTAAAAAATATTTTTTTGTTGCGCTGACAGATATTTATTTTATTGACAGATGTTCCTATACTTTGCAGTAAATAAATACATAAAAATGTCTTTTTAAAGACATTGAAAAAACATTTGTATTTATTTTTCAAATATTTTTATATAAGTTTTTAAATCTTTTAAATATTAACAGTTAGCAATCATAAGTCTGTTAACACCCTATCATGAGCAAAGATTATATCAAATTCTATCTTAGAATTCAATTTAAATACTTTTTCCTCTTACACTTCTGTTTTAATAGAAAATAATTTAAACAAAACTATTGTACAATTCAAAACTATTTAATTCACAACATTTCATTTTTACAGTCTTTCAGAAATAACCAACCAAACTGTAAGTTGATGTAATTTAACTAATCATTTTTTATTAATAATAAAAGCATTAAGAACAGGGCACAGTGAAAGCAATTCAATCATGGCATAATAAAAAGAGAAGCACAAGAGACTAAGATATCACTCAAATGCCTCTCTATACTCTTTATTCTTGATTATTTATTATTTGCTCCTGGCATTTTGCTTTGGGTGGAAAGAAAGAACAAAAAAAGAGAAGAAAATTAAGAAATAGACCAGATTACAGGCAGGAAATGAAGGGGAGGATGAAATGTCCCGCTGTGAGGCACGAGTTTTGGTGCTCGTATCTCGGGGTGTTGAGACAATGAGAGCCCCAAGTCTTTTCGGTTTAAAGAAGACGAGTGGCTATGAATTTCACCAAACTTTCATCTATTACAGCACTCAAAGAAAGAATGAAATCACATCTGCAACCATCTGCCGCAATCTGTCTGTCTGTCTGCAAATCCTGCAGTGTTTTGCTTGTTATAGATCATTCACAGGAACGTTGTGTGTGTTCGGTCATATTGCGGTTACGTCCCCCTCCTCGACCCGTTCTCTGGTTTTAACTGGACATCAAATGCTGCTGTTAGCGTTAATCAATAAAATTATTTTAGAGTTGTTCTCACTGCGGGACATTCTTTGTGGTGTGTCAGTTTTAAGGCCCTCGGGGTTCGGTCGGACGCCGGTCGATGACACTTGCATGAACACCCTGATCGTTGTGTGTTAAATATGTATCGTCTCGCTTAAATAGGGACGCTTGCTAAAAGCATCGACATGCTGCGACAAATCCAAGAACTGATCACACACACAAACACAGGGCAACAGCGGCGAACAAAACAGATGATTGATTGGAAAGCAAATGGTCTGTCTAAGATATATTGGCATGAAATGCATTTTAAAGTTTTAGGCAACTCTTATTTGAAATTATATCATTGTTCTTTTGTGTGAAGCACATGTGTGAATGTGTTGTAATTTTGTGTGGACTGTGTGTGTGTGTGTGTGTGTGTGTGTGTGTGTGTGTGGTACCTCCACAGTAGTTCAGCAGAATGAGTTGGATGGTGACGCATGATTTTGTTCTCATTTTAACTCTTGATGAAGGATCTAGAAAATAAACAATATCTAAAATTAATTTCGGCTTTGACTGTCATGTTTTATTTTTAAAGAAATAGTCAACATTTAATAAAAATGTTAAATGACAGTGTCTAATGTCACTCTAATCTAATTGATTAAAAAATACATTTTAATTGTTATTTTATTGTTAATTATTCATTTAAATGTAACAATAATAATGATACATTTAATTTAATCATTAAAATTAATTATAAACAACAAGGCATTACATTAGAAATTCTGTTATATTTTTAAAATCCAATTTCATGTTTATTAGCAATATGATAAAGCTTATTTTGTATTTTATGTCTTAATGTATAGCATCCTTTCAAAGAGTCTGGAGCAAGATGTCACACTTTAAACTCAAGGAAATATTTGATATATTTTAAAATAATTTTTGCATAGACGCATACTTTTCAATAAAAAGCTGTTGTTGTCTATAGAAAAAGATACAGTTTGTTAAACACAAGTTGACCTTTTGTGACAAGACACTATATGGGGTAAGTTGTCACAATGGAACTTATCATTCTACAGCCTATAATAGATTTTTATAGCAACATTTAAACAGAAGTATGAAATTCAAAACAGTCAATGAAACGGCAGTAAAAAAGATAACAAACATTGTACTTAATTCAGTGGCATTTCAGCATTTGAAACCCATGTGACAACTTGCCCCAATATTAATATGACAATGTGTGACCCGACCGTTTTATGCTAACAAATAAAAAAAGTTCTGTTCTCAAGAACAGTTTTTGCTTAAAGTTTACTTTTGTAGTTTTATTTGTATTTCAAGTGTAGTTTAATGTGTTCACAAACACTTATAACAAAAATATGACAAATATGGAATTTTAGTTTTGTGCATAGAACTCACAAAATGATTCTACTTTAGGACAGTTTTGAACTTGAAAACAAACACTCAAACTACTCCTAGATTGTGTAATTGGCCCTTTCACTCAAAACCTTAGATATTATAAGCTATATAACACGCGTGAACCATGTGCATTTTAATTTTACACATTTAGTCTGCAGCATCCATCATATGGATTACGTATTTTATCCTGCATTATTTTAATGTCACATAATATCATCCCATACAGCTTCTTTTCAAAAAAGTGAATCTAGACTTTTTCATTTGATTGTCAGCAGTTCATCTTAGTTACTCAGATGCACACCGCTGCATTCGAGACGTTCAAACACAGAGAGACTTCAGTTCTGCATCACAATCACTCATCACACATAAAGTGCTTAATCTGCTCTAAACTACTCTAAACTCTTACGTCATAATAACTTTATACGCAGATAACGGTTTGACTTACCTGCTGCGTATCTGTGTCATGTTCCGTTCCAGAGGCGGCCGGTGATGTGCGTTCTGGTGTTTTATGAGGGGAGAGCGCGCACACACACACACACACTCATACACACATGGATGAACAAGAGAGAGAGGCAGATATATATATTCTCTAGGAGGGATGCCTTGGGGCAGTACAATCAGGCACAGGCCCCTCCTGCCTCCCCTGCTATTGGCACAAGCTCAAGTGGGTCCAAATTAGCAAACTGGCCCGGTACAGTCCATTAAGGAGAAGTCGAGACTCTTCAGTCTCGCCGTACTGGGACAGTTTGCTTAATTGGGCCGGAGTGCAATTTAAAGTCGCTGATGGAAACTTGAGCAGCCTTATCACAGCACTTTATGGAATTGTGTCTGAGTTTAGTTTCAATTTAGTGTGTTTTATTGCCGTAGCAAGGACCTGTACATTTGTATTGCCAAAGCAGTATGAATATTGTGGTGCTAAGAAGTTTTATTAACAATTAAAATAAAGCATTAAATGAAAGTTTTAAAAAATGTAATTAAATTAATTAAATTGCCCTAAGCAGTACTAAACAGTTTTTAACAATAACAATTTTAACAATTAAAATGAAACCATATATAAATGAAAATTAAATATTGCCCAAAACTATGCAAAAAGCTTTACTAACAATTCAATTCAATTCAATTCAATTCAGTTCAGTTCTGGCCCAGCCCAGCCCAAAGCAACAGTTTGGTAACAATTAAAATAAAACTATTTAAATTTAATTAATTAACTTTAAATATTAATGTGATAGTTTACTCAAAAATAAATATTGCCCAAGACAGTGCAAAAGTGTCAACACATAATTTTGACATTGTGATAGTTTATTCATAAATCAAATGTTAAAATTAAATTGATTAAATATCCCTCAAAGCAGTGCATAAAAGTTTTCATAAGAATTAAAATACAACTGAAATTTAATTTAATTTAATGAAATTAATTGATTAATTTAGATTAAATGAAATGTTGCCTAAAGCAGTGCAAAAAAGATTTAACAATTAAAATAAAACTGAATTTGAATAAAAATAAATAAAATAAAATAAATAAAACAAATATAAAATAAATTAGTTCCTTCGAAAGGAAATTAAATACATATTAAAATAAATTAGAAATGTGTTATTAATAATAAACAGATATTAACAACTCGCAAGGTTAACAAGAAATACAGTGCAATTTTAAATTTCAACACTAATGTCATTGTTTACTAAAAAAAAAACCAAATCTGTGTGCGGATCGACATGAAGGTGAATAAATGTTTCATTTTTGAGTGAACTATTTCTTCAGTTGGGAACTGGAGTGGAATTCAATGTGGCCGTCAGAAACGTCCCTTTACCTTATGGACTTATGTCTCTAAGTCTCTCACTCTGCATTCGCGGTTTGACCCAGTTTGTCTCTCTAGAAAAGCATGAAGCTGCAGAATCAAGTTTTAATGTGCACTGCTAACAGTGCATGATGGATCGGTAAATAAAGGCCGAACACCATCAATCATTCATAACATACTCTATATGTGGTTTGGATGTAGAAAGCTTGAAAGCAGCGATGAAAAATAAGCTTTCTGAATAAACAAAGGACTCCACTTCTCCATATCTCTGAGAAGTTTCAGTACGGTCCTCATCAGTGTTTTTGTGGTCGGGTCCGTCTGTGGATCTCCAGCGTAATGCAGTGGTCTCTCTCCACAACCTGCATAATTTAATATCTTTAACACAAACTAACCACACAATTCACTCACGACTGCAATAGCTCAAAAAACATCTCTGTGAGAAGTTCATAGTTGGTCACTGAGGAAACAGATATGATGTTAATGAAATAGTAATGAAGTACTTTTTACATTCATTCAAAATGTAGAGTAAAAATTATAAAGTGACTTACAAATAAGAACAGTACAAGTCAAATCATTGTTTAAATAATTTTTTTTTATATAGAAGCTCACACGTATTAGCATTTGGCATTTAAAAAGTTAGCCTTTATGTTGATTTTGGTAGCTTTGAAATGTTTGGAATTAAAAATTCAATTGTCTCAGCTTAAAATAATGATCATTAATCTTTATTTTTGTCATGTTCCCTGTAAAATTACTGATCATAATAAGCATACATGTATTTGAGAAGCAAAACGGCATAATATATCAAGACTTGTTTTCAGAGTGTGTAATAGTAATAATTATTAAAAGTTTTAATTAAATATGAATTCAATTACATTTTTATTACACTGACAAAATGTGTTTAAGTCTATTGGCATTTATTTATATAGTGCATTATATTTATACAACAGAAATATTTGTTATAGTTGAAAACCGTTTCAAAGCAGATGAATAAATAATGTTGTAAAATTAATCAATTATGAAACAAATTCAATTCCAGCTGCAAAGTAACTACATAAGATAATAGTGTCATTATTCAATTCAGTGTTGTTTAAACTTAGTTTAGTATAACTAACACTCAAAAATAAAATGTGACCCTGGAGCACAAAAGCAGTGTTAAGTCGCTGGGGTATATTTGTAGCAATAGCCAACAATACATTGTATGGGTCAAAATTATTGATTTTTCTTTTATGCCAAAAATCATTAGGATATTAAGTAAAGATCATGTTCCATGAAGATATTTTGTAAATTTTTGATTAGTAATATGCATGGCTAAGAACTTAATTTGGACAACTTTAAAGGCAATTTTCTCAATATTTAGATTTTTTTGCACCCTCAGATTCCAGATTTTCTAATAGTTGTATCTTGGCCAAATATTGTCCTATCCTAACAAAGCTTTCAGATGATGAATAAATCTCAATTTCGAGAAATTTACCCTTATGACTGGTTTTGTGGTCCAGGGTCACAAATATGTTTTAAAATGTGATTTTATAGTGACTTTTTTAATATACTGCATTATATTTATACAGTACAGAAAGTGTATAAATACAGTTTAAAAGGTTTTAAAGCAGCTTCACATTAATAAACAGTAAATAACAGTGTTAATATTTAAAAATGAATCAATTATGAAACAAATTCAATTTCAGCAGCTCTACCTATCGTGTCATTATTCAGTGCGGTGTTGTTTTAGTTCAGTACCTGTCAGTGTTGCAAAGTTCATCAATTATGTTAGATTTACGCTGAACCATTTATAGGATTTTTTCCACTAAAAACTAGTTAAAATACTCATTTTGATGCATTTGAATTCTTTGCGTTTTTTTGCAGTGCAGCCTTGTTTTGGGCACATTAAATAGATGGTTTAATGTCATGACATCAGTGAGCGAGCGGGTGATGGTTTGTGAGTGTTTATGAGCGCAGGTCCTTTGAGAAATGTCAGTGTGTTTGTAGGGGGTTGAGCCCCTCCTGGAGGATCAGGCGTGCTGTCAGACACACGAGAGGAGATGAACTGTGACAGCGTGATCCGTAGGGCCTAACCATCTGTAGAAACCGAGAGAGAGAGAGGAGGGGGACTGAGAAAGAGTTAGAGGTGAAAGAGAGAAACCTGCCGCTGTTATGAGCAATTTATGAGGAATAAAATGACATTTCTGTCATTGACTCACCGTAGTCACATCATTTTTTTTTATTAGCAGTTTTTTTCTTCTTCGTATTTTCATTTTAACTGTGTTCATTTTGTTTGTCTTTTGTCATTTTTATTAGTTTTTTAAAATATGTCAGTATCATATTTATTCATTTATTCATATTAATTTATTAATAATTATTTTACTACACATGAGAATTTCAATCTACTAACTACTTTTTTTTCAAATTAAAATAATTTTTTGAGATCTTTAAGGCTTGAAAGCTACACTCCTAAAGAGACGTATTATATTCTATTGCTATATTATACTAAACTTAAAACTTATAGGTGATAGAGAGAGACCCTTCATCCGTTATGAGCAAAATATAGGGTGTTTATGAGGAATAATTTATCCAAAAATTACAATTACTCTCTGTCATGACATTCCAAACAATAGCAGTTTGTGGTGTTATTCAAAAATGTCATAAAAATCACCATAAAAGTCGATTATATGACCTGTACATATTATTCAATATGTTACAAAGTCATTTGATATATATTTGAGTGAAGAACAGACCCACATTTAATTCACAGTCATTGCAAAAATGATTTTCTTACTTAGTATTTTTTTTGTTTTGCTTTACAAATTCAAGATATCAAGATACATTTAATTGGAAAGGAAAATGAGTTTAGATATTAAGTCTTGTTTTCTAAAAATGTATACATTTGCAAAAATTTGAAGAAAAAAGTCTTTTTTTTCTTTTGATTGAAGTTTATTTTGTCTTGACAGAAAATAATGTTTTAATCACAAACTCGCATCATTTTGATACATTTGAAATTTTAAGTCATTTTGCTTCTCAAGTAAATGTATCTTGATTTAAGAAGGTTTAGATACAAGACAAAAATACCAAATAAGAAAATAACACTAGTTCAGGAGTTGCATCTGAGAAAAGATGCTGATCTCGCATGTATTTCCTCTGGAGGTTAGGAAGAAATGTCTCAAACTGTGCTCAGATTTTGAGCATTTTGCACTCAATTTGATTTTATAGCTTTTGCTGTACGTCTCATTTGTCTCTTTTTTTATTTCTCCTAAAGAAACATCTGAAACAAAGTACTTAAATGAAACACAGGGTGTCCTGATCTATGATAGAGCATCCTCTGAGCACTAAAAAAAAATTCCTTGAGCATTTTTTCCCCCACATTATTTGAACCCGCTCACTGATTCATGAGTGTGTGTACCTGAAGATAATGAACTGTATTTCTGTGTGTGTATTGATGAAGATGAAGTAGAGATTGTGTGTCCGTATGTTCAGGCATCTGTGAGCGTGACAGCTCGACTTCATTATGAGTCAGAGAGAGCAACCTTAGGCCAATACACACACACACACACACACACACACACACACACACACAAGCACACGCTGCTGGGTCAATGCAGCGATCCAGTCATACATTTTCACAGGGTACATCATAACTTTAATATCAACACATTTACCAAAAGAGATTACACACACACACACACACACACACACACACACTCCTGCACGGTATGGTCCTAAACTCTATGAATAGTTTATAATAATAAGTAAATGTAATGATAATTCTACATAACCATTGGGTGTATATTAGTGTTATTTTAGTATAATTAAGATACAATTTTGTATGTTTAAAAATTGAAATATTTTTTTATTCTTTATTGTATTTTCTGTTTACATTTTAATTTTAGTTAAAGTTTTTAGAATTTTGTTGTTTAATTCAATTTTTTTAGTTTTTCTATATAGTTTTCATTCAATTTTAATTAAGTTTTAGTTATTTTAGTACATAAAGTTAAACAACAAAAAAAGAGAGAAATGTTGCTTTGGCAATTAGCTGAAATAAAAGAATATATTTTTATTTAATTTATTGTATTATGTTTTTTTCCCTCACTATTTTTTTTTATTTCCTCACAATTAAAGTTTTAAAGCTACACATGATCCTTCAGAAATCATTCTAATATGCTGATTTGCTGCTCAAGAAATTTTTTTTTGATTATTATTTCTTATTATTTTGAAAATACTTTAATATTTTTGTGGAAACTGTGATACATTTTTTTTTCACGATTCATTGATGAACAGAAAGTTCAAAAGAACATCATTTATTTGAAATAGAAATCTTTTGTAGTGATATAAATGTATTTACCGTCACTTTTGATCAATTTAACGTGCCCTTGCTGAATAAAACTATTAATCTCTTAAACTATTAAAAGTCTTTTTTCAGCTCTTTTCCAACCTTCCACTGTAAGGTAATTATATGTCTTGTATTTTCCCCTCACTTTTTCACCATTTGTCTGTAAAATGTTCCTGAGGTGATTGTTCATACACATTAAGATCACAGATTTAATGCATAAGTATAAGGCATAAGTTTATGTGTTAGGGAGGGCTCTTGTGTGTGTGTGTGTGTGTGTGTGTGTGTGTGACAAAGCACACGGCTGAAGTGTTTTTGGGACTGTCTGTTTTTGGCCCTGTGGTGTTGGACGCTAACAGCCGCACTCTTAGCTAATGCTGTGAGGCACATTAAGAAAACTCATATCGCTCTCAGCAATTATCAATTATTCAACTAACCCTTCTTTCTTTCTTTGCCTCTCCTTACTCTGCCCCTCCCTCTCTTTTCCTTTTATTCCTCTATATGTTTTTTTAATCAATAGTAGAATGAAGCAATTCTTTACCTGATTAGATTTGTATTTTTGCTTTTGTTGATATTTAAAATTTGTTACATTCACTGTTACATTCAAATTCCAAAGATCAGCTTTGAAGGACAGTAAGTGAACCATCCCAACCAGAATTTTTAAATTACATATGAGTGTTTTTTATTCTGTGCAAGCCAAGAGTGAACAATAGAATCTGTTCATGAGGGTCCATTCCTGATGATGGCCACTTTAATGCTGGAGTGTGTCATTTCTGTCCATCCAAAGGCCTGCATGAGGACTCACCGTCCATAACCTGCAAAATTATGTTCTTCAAGAGACCATCATATGCACACTTCACTACCAGTCATATAAAAGGGATTCAGTTGTTTTATTGTTTGGAAGAGCCCTTCGAGTAGCATCCTGTTTGAATAGAATCAAGTTGTTGTTGTTGTCAGTTAAGAAGGTGTAAACCTGATTTAATTTGTCAACCAATCATCAAACATTCTAAAATGGAATTCTGACATCTTAAAGGAATAGTTCACCCAAAAATAAAAATAAAAACTGCTGAAAATGTACTGTCCCTCAGACTGTCCAAGATGGAGATGAATTTGTTTCTTCATCAGAACAGATTTGGAGAAATGTAGCATTCCATTACTCGCTCAGCAATGGATGCTCTGCAGTGAATGGGTGCCGTCAGAATGAGAGTCCAAACAGCTGATAAAAACATCACAATAATCCACACCCCTCCAGTCCATCAGTTAATGTCTTTTGAAGCAAAAAGCTGCTTGTTTGTAAGAAACAAATCCATCATTAAAGCATTTTTTAAAGTTCAAACCTGGCAGAAAATACAAGTCCTCTATACATAATATTGCTTTATCCAGTGGAAAAGGTTGTCTCATCTGAATCAGGAGAGAAATATGCATAATCAAGTAGAGTTTACAAGTGAAAGCAGTCCAAAATAGTCCTAAACAAATATGTGGGTGGATTTTGTTGTGAGAGGACAACAGGCAATGGACTTTTTCACTGGAGGAAGCCTTATTATTGATTATGGATTATGGATTATTATGGATTATGGAGTATTATTTTAGCCAGAAGTGATGGTTTAAAA
Organism: Sinocyclocheilus grahami; assembly: GCF_001515645.1. Classification (NCBI taxonomy): domain Eukaryota; kingdom Metazoa; phylum Chordata; class Actinopteri; order Cypriniformes; family Cyprinidae; genus Sinocyclocheilus; species Sinocyclocheilus grahami. Next base: position 90,618 of record NW_015505198.1, on the reverse strand, counting down.
TTAAAATGCCTTAATGATGGATTTGTTTCTTACAAACACATAACTTTTTACTTCGGAAGACACAAATTTCATGGACTGGAGTGGTGTGGATTACTTGTGGATTATTGTGATGTTTTTATCAGCTGTTAGGACTCTCATTCTGACGGCACCCATTCACTGCTGAACATCCATTGGTAAATTTATCCAAATCTGTTCCGATGAAGAAACAAACTCATCTACATGGTCTGAGGGCGAATACATTTTCGTCATTTTTCATTTTTTGGTAAACTATTCCTTTAAAGGGACAGTTCACTCAAAAATGACTTTTTCTTCTGTGGAACATGAAAGAAGATATTTTGAAAAATGCCTCAGTGTTTTTATCCATTCAGTGAAACTGTTTGCACCACTAGCATTCTTCAAAATGTCTTCTTTTTTGTTCCACAGAAGAAAGAAATGCAGCTCGGTCATGACCATCGGTGTAACTGCTGTCGGTTTATCTTGTATGTGCAACCTCAATCAACATTTGAGCGATTTACATAAGTAGCATACATGTAAGTATGAGTAATAACAGTGTTCGCTCGTCAACTCCGAGTGGCATTTGTGTCGGAGTATGTGTGGCCAGGAGCGGTGGAGACACTAGATCTGTGGCTGGTGTGGCATTAATGTCAGTGTATGCGTCTGTCTGACAGTGATGGGTAACATCTGCTTTCTGCCTCCGTGATT
>NW_015505198.1:78802-83931 GCF_001515645.1 Sinocyclocheilus grahami | reverse complement strand
TCTGTCTGTCTGTCTGTCTGTCTGTCTATCTATCTATCTATCTATCTATCTATCTGTCTGTCTGTCTGTCTGTCTGTCTGTCTGTCTGTCTGTCTGTCTGTCTGTCTGTCTATCTATCTATCTATCTATCTATCTGTCTGTCTGTCTGTCTGTCTGTCTGTGTCTATTTTGTCCTAAAATAAGCATTCCTGTATCTCCAGAGCATGTCACTAGACACACAGTCTTGGGTTTAATTCCCATGGGATGCATCGATTGATTATAATGCATATTTTGAATGTAAATTAAATTCAACTCAGACATGGATTCACCTCCAGTATATAGATGACCTACTCCAGAACCACAGAAGAGAATGCTGTTTATGGAACATAAAAAGATTCTTACATGTCATCAAGCTGCAAAAATGATTTGTTTTTGTTTTAAAGAGTCAGATCTCCTCCTTTGTGTTGATCTAAATGGACTGTCATTATTTAAAGCACCCAAAGACTGTGTGTGTGTGGATGCAGTATCCTCCTGTCTGACCCCTGGATGCCAGTGTAGATGTAGACAGTGATGTGGTGTGGCACCACGGGACCCTCCCTAACTGGCACTGCGTTGTAATGTATATGTGTCTGTGTTTCCGTGAGTCGTGATGGTTTATGACACTCGTATGTGTGTGTGCCGGTGTGTGTGTGTACCTAGTAGTAGTACATGGGCTCGGGTTCCTGTCTCGGCCCCGGTGGCTGCAGGATACGGGGACAGTGATGTGGCTCGGCACCGCAGGGGCCTGTGTGTGTGTGTGTGTGTGTGTTTGGTACAGTGATGAGTTCTGGCACCCGAGGGCTGGGTCGACTGGTCCTGGGCTGGTGGCACGGACTGCGATTAGGACTCTGATATCAACCTGTCACTCTGAACAACTCTGACTGTCACAAAGAGGAAAGGAGAGAGAGAGACAGGGAGGAATCAGCAGAGATAATGTAGACGCTGAGTTAGTGTGACAGCTGAGGACAGAATAAAAGAACAAGGAGAGCAAGATGAAGAGACCATTAGAATTAGAATTCAAACTAGAATTAGTTCTAACTAGAGTTAGAACCAGAAACAGAATACAAATTAGAATCAGAATACAAAGGCACACGGCTGTTGCCCTATATACATTGGGCTGCATGGTTCCAGTTTAGTTTTATTTTATTTTATTTTTCATTATTATATTGGATTTCATTATTTTATTTTTATTGTTATTATTTTATAGTATTATATTTGATTTTATTTCATTATTTTTAAATGGTATTATTATTATTATTATTATTTGCATATTTAATTTAATTTTAATTGATGTTTGTAAAAAAATTTAATTTAATAATTTGATTCCATTTTTTATTCTGTTTTATTTTTAGCATTATTATTGTATTGCATTGTGTTGTATTATTTGTATTGTATGATTTTGTTTTTATTTTATTTTATATTTACATTTATTGTAATTTTATTTTTATATTTGATTGCATTATTTTATTTTAATATTTTTTAATATCAGTATCTAAAATCATAGAATTAATTCTAAAATCGATAATCATAGAATTACAATTAGACCCAGTGGAAAATTCTAAATTAGAACTAGAATCAAGTGTGTTACGGTCCAGAGAATGCATGATGTTTAAAACCAGCAGGTTAACGAGCATAAACAATACAGTTTCACCTCTGTTACTTAATCAATATAGCTAACAGCAAATGGACTAATTTGAGTTAGAATTACAGTTAGGCAACTTGAGTTTGTAGAATTAGATTGTTAAATTAGATTAGTTTGATTTAGATTAGTCATTAGATTCAGAATAAAATTTAACTTTGTATTAGTAAATGTAAGTGTCATAATTAGAGTTAAAAATTCAGGAGTCATAATGAAAAAGACTCTGGTGCAGAAATGAGTGTCTGAATGACGGGAAATTGAAAAGTGGTAGTTAAGCTGAAGTTGAGCTCCAGAGAGACAGGAGGGGCATAACTAGTGTGAATGCAGTCTGAATCATCATTAAATCAGATTAAAGTAGTTGGTAAATGACTCTCAGTTTTTCAGATATACAGTGATGTAAATATAAATGTAGTTTGTGTCTCAAACATCCAGCTGCTGTGCTGCATCTGTCTAGTGTTGGTGGCCATCTAGTGTTAAGAGAGAAATCTCCTCCTCTCTCTCTCTCTCTCTCTCTCTCTCACTCACTCCAGTTATTGTCTCTCTCTCTCTCTCTCTCTCTGAGAGTCTGATGGAGTTTGGCAGCTCTTGCTTGCAGCCACAGGCCAGCCTAAAGCCATTACAGATGATAGTTTTAATTGCTTTCAATCTTTCAGGCAAGTCCCTGCCTACTGGCACCAAGTACTGCTGTGTGTGTGTGTGTGTGTGTGTGTGTGCATGTTCGCTGTGACTTTAGCCAAGGACCTCTTAGTGATGATGGCTTCTGGTAAAATAACTACAGAAGTAAAAATGAAAGGTATTTAGTTTGTTTGTGTAGATTGTAGTCCCACACCTCCTGATAAAATCATGAAAATGATGAATTAACATATTAGAAATATTATTACATATGCTGTCGACAGATGTGATGCATATACTGCCAACAACAGAGTAGAAATAATTCAGCACAACCACATCACAAATCAGTCTTTGGTCAGAAGAGTTTATAAATGTGTGATATATTATTATTATCTCTAGCAGTGGTTTTGTATGTTGGTTTCAAACGTAGTTCAAAACTCTGAATTAATATGACAAAAAATGTAGTATTGTTTATAATATAATATAATGTGATATAATAAGTATTTATAATATTTTTATTCAGTCCTCGGAAATAAACTTCTAATAAAATGTCTAGTTCAAAACTCTTAATAATAATTTAATATTATTGTTTATAATAATATAATACAATAATGTTTATAAATGTTATTATTTTATACATCAATGTATTATTATATATTTTTTTTAAATATTAATTATTATTATTATTTAGAATTGTATCAATTATTTTATAAATAAAAATAATATAAATAGACACATTCTTAATTAATATAAGTAATATTTTAATATTATTGTTTATAATATAATATAATATAATTTTTATTGTGTCCTCCAAAATAACCTTCTAATAACCATATTTTTGTAATATATTTTGGGTAACCAGTGAACAGAACTAAGCTTGCACGCATTCAAACAATTATATTCAAGGCATATTTGAACTGAAAGATGTTTTCAGGTATTTTTCATAAATGCCAGGGCAAGTTGTCACATTTATATTTGGGTATTGAATTTTTTATTGTATTGTTGTGCTTTCAAGTTTTCAAAAAAATCCCAAAACTCATGAAATAACCTATAATATATGTTGTGAAATATGTATGAATTTTTTTGGTTGCAAATTAAATTGGTTTATGCTATCATATGTTACCTGATTTATTAACAACATAGATATATTAAAGTTGATGTACATCTAATAGTACTGTCCCAGAAGTCCTTGCCAGTCACTTGTTATGATTGGATGAGCACTGGCCATCATAATGTTGTTTAAAAATACACTGTTAATATTGTTAGTACTACACTAAAAGTGATTTTCCCAGTGGAAGTCACTCATAAATCTGTCATCTTGTACTCTGATTCTGAGCATTAATATGAGGGTCTGTTGTTTGTTTTGATCTTCTGACTGACAGATTAACCTTTGACCTCGTCTTATATGGTCTGTCTTTGTGCAGCTTTTGCTGTGTTCATTATTAATGCATTTCCTTTAGCACTTAAGCATGTTTTTGTGTGTTCATATGAGTCGTACTTATATTTGCATATGCGTGCATGTGTGTGTTTGCGTGCCCGTCTCTTAGCCATGAGGCATATTAAGCCATAACATTCCCACAGTGAATAATCTCTCTACATGTGATTTTTAATCATCTCATTCTTGCTCTGCCGTCTCTCTCTCTCTCTCTCGTTCACTGGCAGCTTGCATATGTTCACAAGGGTGAGTGACGACACCTCTGAAATCATCTAGGGGCGACGGCAGGGGAATTCAGCGCTCAAAGGCACTGAACAAGCGCTGTTGCCCTCTGTCTTCTGTGTTTGGCTGGATGCTTTCAGTTCAGTGTTGAACGCATCTTCTATTTCATTTTTTGTTTTGTTATTAATTATATTTCAGTTACTTATTATTTGTATTTAATTTTATATATTTTTTCTGTTTTATTTTATTGTTTTTTTGTCATTTTAGTATATTTAATTTATTTATTGTTTTATTTAATCATACATATTTTCTATTTTATTCTGTTGTTTTGTTATTTTTAGTATATTTCATTAATTTATTATATGTATATAATCATATTTTCTGTTTTCTGTTGTTTTGTTTTTATTTTTAATATATTTCATTTATTTATTATTATTATTTAATTATATATATATATATATATATATATTCTATTTTATGTTATTTTGTTGTAATTTGAGCATGTTTTATTAATTTATTTTATTATATATATTTTTTCTTTTGTTGTTTTGTTATTCTTAGTGTATTTCATTAATTTATTATTATATGTATATAATATTTTCTGTTTTATGTTGTTGTTTTGTTCATATATACTTTATATTTATTTATTATATATTTATTATATTTATATTTTTAATATGTGTCATTTACTTATTATATATAATCATATTTTAGCATATTTATTTAATTAATTAATTTTATTATATATATATATATATGTTCTATTTTATTTTTGTTTTGTTGTAATTTTAGTATACAATATTTATTTATTTGTTTTATTTTATTATATTTTTTTATTTTATTTCATCTCTTCACTTTACTTCTAGTATTTTTCATTCATTTATTATTTTTAATGATATATTTTTTACTCTATATTTATTTTATTATTAGCTGACATATTATCAAATGTACACTTCTTTGAATATTGAAATATTGACAGGACAGTTTTTTCATCAGTAAATAATATCAGTGTATTTTCAAATTGACATTCAGACCTGTAAATCTTAGAAAATCTTGGAAATATTTATGCTCTCAGGATAAATTCAGTATAGATAATGATTTTTGGTTTGTTTATTCAAAATCCAATGTTATGGATCTATTTAGTACTTTGCAATTCTCCTTGTTTATGTGCTGCTCCGTTTTTAAAAACCAATGATACAATTT
>NW_015505198.1:77042-78655 GCF_001515645.1 Sinocyclocheilus grahami | reverse complement strand
GTGTGTGTGTGTGTGTGTGTGTGTGTGTATTAGTGCTGCTCCTTTTGTCCTGATCCGGTTTGACTCTAATGGGGCCCAGTGGTGAATTTTTCATTTTGCCTAGAGGGAAGCAACATCGTACTGCAGAGAGAGAGACAGGCAGAGACAGAGAAATGTCTTTTTTTAAACATACTTGGTTCCTTCGTTGCAAATACTGCATGTACAGTGAAGTACGACAAACGCTGATTGCTGTGAAGTTCCTCTGACTCTCTTTAGCACTTCTGCTCTGAAATGTTGAGTCATGGTGATCATGCAGGCGACGCAAGATTCCGCCATTTCTCGTTTGAGAGTATTTGGATTATTTGTTGTCCATTCTTATGACTTTTTAGCAATTGTTCAACAAAAACAAAATGACTGTCATCATTTCATCAGCCTCATGCACACAAGCTCAAAAATACATGTTCATATTTGTTCCTGGTGGACACATCAGACTGATATCAGACTCTTGTTTGTTTTGTGACTCACTGGGTTTGAATATGAATAAGCGCAAATGAGATGTGAGAGCAAGGGGTTCCTTACAAAGGTGCAAAAATTAAATTAACTACATTTATAATGCTTTTTTCCCACTTTATCCTCCCTGATAACTCAGTTTTATTTAATGGTATATTAAATTTTTTTGTATATTGTTTATTTATTTATTTATTTATATTTATCAAAACTGTTTTATTAAATATTTTTATTTGTTATATTTTAGTTTGTTTTTATTTTATTAATACATTATAAAATATCTTGAAAGGACATTTTTATGTCAGCATCATTAAATCATAATTGGCATTCAAACCATTTTACAAAATTCCAATTTATTTATTTAATTATGAATGAATGAGTTAGTTAGTTGATTTTATTTTATTTTTTTTTTAAAGTATTTTCAATGTCATAGTTTTAAAATATACTGATATTTTCCATGACTGGGAAAACCTGAAAATATCAGTACATTTTAAAACATGACATTCAGACCCGGAAATCGTATAAAAATTATGTACTATATGCAAAAATATGAACCCATCTGTTTTCAGTGTTGATAATAATAAGGACTGAAGCCTGGAGTAATGATGCTGAAATTTCAGCTTTGCATCAGAAAATGTTTTTAAAATATCTTAAAATAGAAAACAGTTATTGTTAAATTGTAATTACTGTTTTTACTGTACTTTTAATGAGATTAATGCAGCCTTGGTGAGCAAAAGAGCCTTCTTTAAAAAACATCTTAACCTCAAAACTTGTGAACTATTATATGTCATACTGTCATGCATTTGTATTTGCTACTAAAACAAATCATCAGCAACTAACATTGAACTATTTTACAGCATTTATTTCTCCTTGTTCATTTCAGCATTTATTAATGCATTTATTAATACTTTTGTCAAATCAAATGATTTGTTAACATTAGTTAATGCACTGGAACAATTTTATTAACTAACGTTAATACAGATAAACAAATGCTGTAAAATCATATTACTCATTGTTAGTTAATGTCAATTTAATGACAACTCAATGTTAAACTCAAGCTCGGCTCTTGTGTGGTCGGGTTTTTCAGGACACACACACACACACACACACACACACACACACACACA
>NW_015505198.1:65527-76585 GCF_001515645.1 Sinocyclocheilus grahami | reverse complement strand
CACACACACACACACACGCTCCTGCTGTCTGGCCCAGCGGCCTGCCCCGTGCCGCCTCTCGTCCGTCATGTGGAAAACTTTTTACCAGCATATACACGCAGACACATGCCCAGAATAACCCCCACTCCCTCTGTCTGTCTGTCTGTCTCTCATCCTCAGAAGACACGCATGTTTACTACATAATGCGTATAAAATACAATAACCTATATACTACACATGTGAATTCTGGCATGCTTTTTCAAATTTAAATAAAAAATGCAATAATGATTGGCTTTCATTAATATTTTATAAATTAATATGCACAATTTGTCAGCTTTAATACTTTAAAGCAGAGATTCTCAAACTTTTGTGTCAGTCAAACCCCTCTGACCTCCTTCCTGAGATTTTAAGTTATGTCAGTAATTTAACATTATTATTGTATTATGTATACAGTATTATTTATTGGTTTTACCAGTGTACTGTAGGTCCATTTATTTATTTTAGACTTTCAAACAAAAAAAAATTATATTTAGATTTATAATTGATGAACTTTGCAAGCCTGATACTGTTATTGAACAGAATTGACACTATTGACTTCTATAAATAAATACATTTCTTCTTTACAGCAGAATTGAATATATTTCATTGATGAATTTTGCAATATATTGACACTTATTGAACTTAATTTTTGTGTGTAAAGCTGTTATATTAGGATGGTCTAGATTTTTATTATTAATATTATGAATTTTTAGTTTTTGTTTCATTTATATATACATCCAATTATTTTAGTACTGTTTTAGCATCAAGTTAAACTAAATGTAAGTGAGCAATGTTGCCTTAGTAACTAGCTAAAATAAGTTTAAGACTTTAAACAAAAAATAAAATATAAAAGTTCAAGTGTTTGTGGTTTTAGTATTAATTAACTATAATAACCCGTTATGATTTCATTATTAGCTTTGCACCACCTCACAAACCCCAGAGATTTGCTTTACTTGCTTTACTTTTTGACCTTGACGTTGTTCCAAACCCTTATTTTGTTTGTTTGACAAATGTTTTCAAGACTGTCCAAACTGCTCTTTCTAAAACACATTACATTACAGAAATAAAACTGCTTGCAAACTGGTTTAAATTACATTTTTGGAAGTATGGCTTCATATCTCTGTATATGTAATCTGTATAAGTATGACTTCTGTATGTATGTCTGTCTCTATTCATAAGTATGGCTTCTACATCCCAAGTCCCATTATTATAAAGAGCCCTCTGGATATTCTGCAGTATTCCTTGCTTTGTCTTCCACAGAATAAAATCAATCACACATGTGAAGATAGCAGAGATGAGTAGGTTCTTCCTCTATCTAGAGTGTTGTGATGTTACATGTGATTCCTCTCTCTGTAGCTTCGTCACCTACATCACTGTCTGGAGGTGAAGCGCTCCAGAAACACTTCACTCTGAGCATCACAGGCCTTCTTCAGTGGGGTAAGATGTGCCAGTGCGGAAACTCTCTCACTCTCTTAATCTGTGCTCAGTTTTATACATACAGCTATCTGTGAATGAGAGTTACACTTGACAAAAAGTAATGACGTTTTGCATGCAATAGCATTTTTTACATGGCGGGTAATATGAATTTTAGGTCAAAGCAAATGAAGATTTTGGAATAGGATTGTGCATTAATATATTGTGGGCTTTTTCTCATATATATTAATATTTTTATTTAAAATGTATATCCTTTACATATTCCCCAATGATTCAACATATGTCATGATATCCACCTTATTTTGTAATGCGGAAGTGAGATATTTTTCTGTGAATACTGAATATGTGAGACATCCGATACATATGGCAAAAAAATCTAAATATTTTCAAATATAAATTAAGTATATTTCAAAATATACAAAAAAGCAAAACAATATATTTGCTAAAACATGTTTCAAGATATATTTATGTAAATATATTTCCTTCCAATATATTTTTGGGCTTTTTTCTATTTTTTTAAATATATTAAAAATATATATATTTTGCAAAATATATTTTGCACTCAATATATTTCAATCCAAGAAAATATGTTCACATATGTCCCATTTAAAGAAAAACTTATTTAACTTAAGTTTATAATAACTTTATATTTATATGTTTATTTAATAACTTATTTTTATTTGTTGTCTATGTGAACATATAACACATTTGAATAAAAATAATAATGAATAAATCCTAAATGTAGACCTAAGCTATGACTGGAAATTTATCTTCTTGTCTCTGAAAAAAAAAATTGCCATATGAAGGTTGAAACTAAATATATAAAAAAAAATATTTTTTTTTTTTTTATTTTGTAGTGTGTTTTTGTATTTTTTTGTGTTCTCAAATGCCTTAAATATGTCTAATATGTTTAAATAAGTGTTTTATATATATATATATATATATATATATATATATATATACATATATATATTTCATTCAGCTTCACTGTTTAGAACATATATTTAGCATTTATTCAAAATATATTTTGGGCCAGAATAGCACAAATTACCATTATTTTATAGCCATTATCATGAACTATAATTAGAAAAAAAAGTGTTCAGTATAATATTAGCGTTGTTTTGAGAAGGTAAGACTTGAGATCAGTCTCGAGAAACTTTCTAAAGAGCATCTCCATAACGCCACCTAGTGTGCAGCAAAAACTCCTCACATTTACAAGCCTGGTTAACTTTGCACAAAAATACTGATGAAATCCGGAAAAGCAGGAGTAAAGGCTGAGATGTTAAACATATGATTTGGGCCACATTGGAATGACTGTCAAAGCGTAATCTAAATTCATCCAGTTCTGTAGCTAATGTGTAATGAATGGAAATAACATCTCGGTATCTAATCAGTCATGTTTCAACACATCATTATTTAAACCCTGGCGACAGACATACAGAATAAAGCAGATCTCAGTGATGCCTCAGAGTCACGCAGCTGTTTTTAAAGTTCATGATAGGATTCTCAATGAGCCAAGGCTGTTATTTAGTTTTGCCCCAAAGTTTTGCCCCTTTGTGTCCTGCATATTAAATACTGACATTATTAAAGTTCTCATATTTAAAAAATGTACAGTCGACCATATCAAGAAGTAAGAATGTGTAATTGGAATTGGAATGTGCAGGCTTCCGGTTTCATTCACCTCCAGTTATTTTACCTGTGCAAAAACAGCCCATTATGCTGCTTGATATTGCAGACCATATAGCCTAGGCCTACTTGTTATTTTTGCTATTTGTGATATATTACTTAATACACTTTGTTATAGCTACTTCATCATTTACCTATATAGCTAATGAATCAGAAAATAGCTTACTTCCTCGTTTAAAATTAAGATGGATGCAGTCCTATTAATTATTAAATAGCTGTTATTGAATGGGTTACACGTGATTCAGAACTGGTGTGGTGCTGTTCTCTTGTGACCACATGGAGAAAGTGCTGCAAAAACTCACATCGACAAATATATAATTTATTACATCACCGTTTTTAAATACAGACACATTGTTACATCTACATTTAATTTAAGTTCTTAGCAGATATCTTGGTTACTAAATCAAATGATAAAATTGAGTAAGTGTCAGTTATTTGAGCAGGTAAAGATTAGTCTAATGAAAACTGTTACTGTGACATAAATAGGCTATTACTGTTAGTACAGTACGCTTAAATTAACCATGGTTTTATTGTAGTAAAAGTGTAGTAACCATGTTTTTTTTTTTTGGCGAATTGATTAGCATACCATTTGTATAACCACAGTTTTACTACAGATACCATGGTTAAACTATGGTTAGTGTAGCAAAACCATGGTTAATTTGTAGTTACCACTCTATGGTTTAACTGTAGTAACCATGGTTTTCTGCTTTTATTTGTAGTAAACCCATGGTTCATTTTTGTAAGCGATATTAAACATCTAGGTTTAATATTTGAGTTATGACTGATCAATCTATTAGTTCACTTTTAAATAAGATTCATCAGCCATCGATTATCTCCCCCCAAAATAAATAAATAAATAAAAATAAAACTAATAAAAACTATGTTGTGATGCAAAAATATTTGCATGTTTACTTATGCTAAGGTGACCAGACGTGCCACTTGCTGGGGACACGTTCTGCACAGGATTTCTAAATTGCCTAAAAAAATAACCAGGGCTGCGTTCAGCCCTGACAAAACGGTGCAAAACGTGTTTTAAACGGAAACGGTGGTGCGTTGAACACTGTTCTAATGACGCAAGAGTTGCAGCTGAGAAGGCCATTCTTTGTGCTCTTTTTGAAGAGTTCTCGGAGCCTGATGAAATCGGTATAAATACGTGTTTAATACTGCAAAATACGCTCGATGTTACAGTCACTGCCCTTGCCCTCCAGAATAAAAGAGAACATCCCAATCAAATGAAGGGATTTGTGGAAACTGTGGTTCCTAATTATTGTGATCCAACATTTGCCTCGCATTTCAGGATGAAAAGACAAACATTTCAGGTGAAGGATAATCCACTTCTTACGGATATGGACCAGAAGACATTGCAATTACTAAATGATATTTAGACGGACTTAAAGAAGTTCTTGTGCCCTTATTATTTCAGTTATTTTGCCTTTAATGTAAATAAACATGTGCAAACAATATAGGCTACTTGCTCTTGTGAATTTATTTGAATGTTAATTACATTGTGCGAGCTGTCTCTTGGCTGACATGTTTGACACACCCACCAAACAAGAGAAAACGCATCTCAAACCCCGTTGCATACCGTTGCACACCGTTTCCAGGAGCCATGTCGTTCAAACTGGAAACCGTAGCAAAACGGTGCACACCGGTTTGAGCTTGAACTTGCCCCAGGTGTTGGTTGTTTGCGCTGCGCCGATCGATCGATCGTTGTATGACATCAAAGTACCGCAAGAGCGATTCGAAAGCATGGGGCCATCTGCGCTGCTCGCTAGCTCTCGCGGTACGTTGATGTCATACAACAATCGATCGGCATCAACCAAATAACCAGCACCAGGTTATTTTAGGCAATTTACAAATCCTGTGCATATAACGTGTCCCCGGGAAGTGGCACGTCTGGACACCTTGACTTATGCTGTTGGCATATTTCCAATTAAACAGAATATTCTATGAAGAAAACGATAGCAAATTAACAAACATTGTTGTATGTGACTGAATATTTTAATCATCTTGCACAACTAGCACGTTTCCTTTAATCTCATATTCGATGGTGTTCCAGTCAAACACGTTTCCCCTCGGCACGCGCTGCGCGTGGTTCAGATACAGCGCTTTAATCTGGTTTCCGGTGAGGACGTAGTCCCACATGTTCAGGTCCGTGAGCTCGCCGGCGAAACTCTGCACCGCCTCGAAGTCCCCCAGGTGTTTATCGGGGTCCTGGCCGAGAAGAGCGGTGCCCTGCGGGTGGATGCTGTGACCCGGTTTATACAGCTGGAACGCGCTGCGGTGCCCATTCACCCAGAAGGCCGTGAGTCCGGTGCGCGAGGCCCAGGTGAGGCACAGGTGAGTCCGGAAGGTGGAGAGAGGAGGCAGGTGGAAGAACGCTCCGTCGCCACTGAGGTAGAAGGACACACGACCGTCTTTCTCTCTCCACACGTTGAGCTCGTCAAAGTCTGGCGTCCGGTAGGCGAAGAGAATGATCTGACGCTCGCCCTGGAGCTCCGTCGCGACGCGCATGCAGAGAGTCAACGCAGTAAGGCCCAATGGCTTTTTAGGTGTGAGTTTAACGTAGCTGAAATCAGTCTCATACGGGAACAGAAGCACTTTACCAGCAAGACCCACTGCAAGACAAAATAAAATACTGTAACAAACACAAAACAAGCACAAACTCCTGCTGTATTAATTTGAACGTACCTTCTGTAGCTGCTGGATTCAGAGAGAGCAGAGAGAAAAACAAAACCACCGGCACCAACATCTTGCTGCAGGTCTGAAGGAAACAGAACAATGAAATAATAATACATAGGCATACATACATGGATAAGTACATTTGTAATGTACAGTTTAATTATACATAATTTATACTGTTTTTAAAAGGGGAAAAAATATATTTTGCAAAGTAAATTTTGTTCTAGAAGTAAAATTGTTATAAAACTCAATGCAAATAAATTAGAAAAAATACATAAATAAAAACCACTGTGCAAATTAAATACTATAATTGTGCTTAAAATAACTAAAGCTACAATTGAAATGAAAAAAAAATTGCTAACATTTTACAATAAGGTTCCATTTGTTAACCTTAGTTAACAAATACTAACAACGAAAAATATTACATTTACATTTAGTCATTTAGCAGACGCTTTTATCCAAAGCAACTTACAAATGAGATATATATATATACTTATAAAGCATTTGATTTGTTGATCTTAATGTTGATTCCAACATTTACTAATACATCATTTAAAATCGAAAGTTTATTAATGTTATTTAATGGACCTGAGCTAACATGGACTAACAATGAACAGTTGTATTTTATGAACTAATGTTAACAAAGGTTAATAAATACTGTAAATTGTTATAAAACTCAATGCAAATAAATGAGAAAAAATACATAAATAAAAACCACTGTGCAAATTAAATACTATAATTGTGCTTAAAATAACTAATGCTACAATTGAAATGAAAAAAAAAATTGCTAACATTTTACAATAAGGTTCCATTTGTTAACCTTAGTTAACAAATACTAACAACGAAAAATATTACATTTACATTTAGTCATTTAGCAGACGCTTTTATCCAAAGCAACTTACAAATGAGATATATATATATACTTATAAAGCATTTGATTTGTTGATCTTAATGTTGATTCCAACATTTACTAATACATCATTTAAAATCGAAAGTTTATTAATGTTATTTAATGGACCTGAGCTAACATGGACTAACAATGAACAGTTGTATTTTATGAACTAATGTTAACAAAGGTTAATAAATACTGTAACGGCGTATTGCTCATTGTTAATGTTAGTTAATGCATTAAATATACTTAACATATAGAACCTTATTGTAAAGTGTTAGCGACATATAAAAATGGCAAAAAACCTACAAATTGAACCAAAATTTAAATGAAAACAAAATATAAAAATGAATTAAAAATATTAATAAAAACTAGTATCTGTGATACTAAAATAACACTGGTGTGCCATTGCTATCGAATTACAGAGCTGCATTATTATTATTATTATTATCACTATTATTACTACACTGTACCATTTAGTATCATTATGCATCTAAGTTGAGATGATTTTCAATGATATATAAATTATGACTAAACAAGGCAAGACTTCCAGAATACTTACTGCGTAGCAGAAGGGTGTTTATTTCTCTCTGAGTGAAGAAACGCTGCTGAGCCGCTTCCCTCCTTGCACCATCATGTCATCAGACAATCCAACAAAAGATGCTTTGTGAGGATTCACACAATCATGAGACCGAAAACTCATTAAAGAGACAAAAAGAGGTTTTCAAATGTCTCTTCCTCTGTATTTCTGTGTCAACCAAATGAACAGATGATAACAAATGTCAAACAGGTAGACAGAGCAAAACCTTTTCACTGCCTCATTCTTATATTAAATCATATTTAATTGAGCATGAACGTACTACATCACTTTTTCAAAGATGTGTTACAGAAGTATTCGTTGTTCAGACAGTTTTATCTGAAAGAAGCTCAGTCGAGCTCAGCTGGTTGTAATCAGGAGGTTCTCCAGTATTTAAATGCATTGGGAATGAGCTCAGATTCAGGAACGATCCTCCTCACTGTCTTTTTATAATCCAGTGATATGGTGTGAACTTCAGTAGAATTCATACTAAAATAAAAGATCACAGTAGGTGTATTAAAGTCATTACACAGCTTCAGGTTTGAGCCTCCCCACTATAATTTTTTCTGTTTAACCTGTAAAAGAGAAGTTGATGTTTCCTACAGTGACATTCAGTGCATGCCGTTTTATAGACTCATTATTAAAAGACTATGTGGAGCATGTGTTCTTGTATTAGAGTAAAATAATAAACTGCAGAAAGAATAAAATGAGTGCACTTTGTACAAATACACTCATCAGCAAGTAGGACTGACCTAAACATTACTCCTAGTTGAGTAAATCAATTCTCAATCAAAGCCTCTGTCATATTAAATCACACTTAATTTATAAGCATTACAATAGTTAGCTTATAGAAGTCAAAGATACAGAAGGGTAATACTTCATGTTTAGCAGGTCTTATTTGAGAGATGATCCCCTATCATGAACTAGAAGGTCTGATGTATTGAAATCTTTGGGGTTTGAGCTTAGACTGAGGAATGGTCCTTTCTAACACACAGTGGCACGCTGAACTTCATAAACAACATTTTTTAAATTCTCTGTAGTTTTTATAGACTCATTTTATGAGTGATTATATGGAGCCTGTGTACTTGTATGTATAGCTAATAAAAAAAACTCACCGGGGGCCTATTTCTGTCAGGACCACTATCGTCAAAGATGATTGACAATTAGCATACAGTTTGGATTGGCGGTATGGTTCCGTTCTGGGCAAGAACTCCCTGCGCATCCATGCAGCCTAGCATGGATGAGAGCAGGGAGAGCAGCGATAACCCCCCCAGGGTAACAGAACAGAACCAACATAAATGTATTGCAGATATCGTTAAAGTTCAATAATGTTATGTACACATTTTAGAATTAGTCTGATTCAAAGGAGAATCAGAAGGCTGAATCCTGACTGACAGAGGAGGAGTTGGGGATGGAGGAGGGTAATTAGCTATTGAGCAATGCGAAACTCTGCTCCGCATCAAAGGTGCTCACATATGCATCGGGGTCCTGGCCGAGCAGGACGGTGCCCCCAGGACGGATTGAGAGACCTTTTCTATAGATCTTGAATAAACTACGATGTCCATCCACCCAGAAGGCAGTGAGACCAGTCGCAGAGTCCCAGGTGACACACAGGTGAGTCTGGAAGATGGAGAGAGGAGGCAGGTGGAAAAATGCTCCATTGCTACTAGACTGAATATACAAGGACAAATGACCACCAGCCTCTCTCCACAGGTTCAGCTCATCGACGTTAAATGTGCGGTAGGCGAACAGAATGATGTCCCTCGTGACCTGGAGCTCTGTCGCGACACGCATGCAGAGTGTGAATGCTGAAAGACTCAGTGGCTTTTCAGGAGTGAGTTTAACAAAGCTGCTGTTAGTCTTGGTTGGAAACAAAAGCACTTTACCACCAAGACCCACTGCAAGACAAAACCAAAATAACACATAAAATCTATATATGCATCTTTTACAATAGACCAGCAGAATCTCACTTACAACAATTTATAAATGAAAAATGTGGTACCTTCAGTAGCCGCTGGTGTCAGAAAGAGCAGACCGAAAAATAAACCCAACATCGTTCTGCAGGTCTGAAGGAAAAACAAAACATGCAAGAAAAACCATTACTTCTTTTAGCAGACAGCCTCTTCACTGCATCTTAAGTGTTCAGTCACTTTTAGAGGCAAAGGTCCTGTTTACATTTAGTATTAAGATGCGTTTTGGTCGATCAGATCACATTTATGGTTTACACCTGCTTTTTTAATCCACCACTTTTGACTACTTTCCTGATTTCTTTCAGAGGAGGGTCTATGGGTGTATGTACGGGCTGTTCTGATCTTTCTATCTAAAATCGAGAAACACTTTCAATTGACTTATGATTGCATCTTATGAGACTGTCTTTGGAAAACCGTGGTTTTAAGGAGAAAATGCTCAGCAATGGTGTTGACTGATGCATTTTCACATGATCTGTCTATAATCATATTGAAAACCCAAAACAGACATGTAAACGATGTTAAAGGGGTCATATGATGTTGCTAAAAAGAACAGTATTTTGTGTATTTGGTGTAATGAAATGCTTATGCGGTTTAAGGTTAAAAAAACATTATTTTCCACATACTGTACATTATTGTTCTCCTCTATGCCCCGCCTTTCTGAAACGCGTCGATTTTTACAAAGCTCATCGGTCTGAAAAAGTGAGGTGTGCTGTGATTGGCCAGCTATCCAGTGCGTTGTGATTGGCCGAATACCTCAAGTGTGTGACGGAAATGTTACGCCCCTCACCATACTGTGATGATGCCCTGTCAGGCCGGAGCGATGATTAAAAAACATGAAAACCCATTATAAACGAGGCATTCGTTGCATCCAGTGGGGACATAATTATGGATTATAATGACTTATACTGTCTTTTTACACGTTACGTTGCATCGCGCCACGTAAACATAAAACCATGTCTGCATTTGTGATCGGAGAAATGACAAATAACAAGCACTACTCTACACTGCCCAAAAAACTTGCTTTAAATATATAAAATATAAAAACTCTTTAAATATAAAAGACATACTTACATTCTTTGAGTCAGAACAGCCGGCATTGTAGTCTACTCTACCAGGAAACAGTCCTCCATAAAATGTGCTGCACACATCCGAATATTTGGGTTGAAGTGTTCTGGAACAGTGTTGTAAATACAACTTAACCACTGATTTCTAGTCGTATCCATTTTTGGAAGGCCAAACAAAGTAGTTTCGCTTTCACAATGAAGCACACAGCGTCTTTACGACATGGCGGCGGAAACAACAAAACTACAGTGAGAATAAAAGTTACGCCTTCTTTCTTTGCGCAAACATTTGGGCGGCGTTATGCAAATTTTCCCACATCGTGACGTAGACATGTGGGGGCGTGTTAGAACAAGGCGTTTTAGGTAGGTGTGGTTGACTCTTAACTTTTATAAAGAATATCTCTTTGGATTTGAGACTTTAGTCTGTGCTACTTTACAGATCTTCTTTATGCAGCAAGAGCTTGTAACACTCCAAAGAGAAAGGAAAAATTGAAATCGCATCATATGACCCCTTTAAGACTTGTGAGTAAAGAATCACTGTTATGATTGGCTAACATCACTGCATTGGCAGTGCTGGACAGTAACTGATTACATGTAATCTGATTTCATAATTAGATTCCAAAAATTAAGCACTTGTAATTATTTTATTACATTTTAGAATGTGCATAATCAGATTACAGTTACTTTATGGATTACACGTTATTCACACAATGGCAGTGATTTATATATATAAAAAAAAAA
>NW_015505198.1:62893-65312 GCF_001515645.1 Sinocyclocheilus grahami | reverse complement strand
TAAAAAAAAAAATCAAAAAATTTTTCAATTTTAATTTACCTTTCTAAAATCCTACCGCGTATCATAACATGTCATGCAAATAAATGTGTAAACCATGCTTGCTCTAGCACCTCTCAAGCTATTAGACCATGTATGAAACATATAATTATCTAAGGTACTAAACACTGTGTTGTCATTATATCCAGTGCTAACTGCTGATTCTGGAGGTCTGGACAAAATATTTCAAACCTGGAAGATTTTTAGTGTTCAAGTGTTTAAATTATTTTTATGTAACTTTTTATGATTTAATTAATTATCATCAACTCACAAACCCACTGCAGTTCTTACATTAAGCCAAGTTTGGGAATTCCTGGTGTTAAGTTTAATGCATTTTATGATGTTGATATAAAAAATGGAATATATTTTCTTTCTCTTTACTTTTTTATATTAATATGGTATGTTTAAAACAAGTTTGAAAAAAAGTAAATCTAAAAAGTAGTCAGAATAAATTATCTAAAATGTGTAACCTAGATTACATTACTAACCACAGTTTTCATCATGTAATCAGTAATGCACTACAGTTCGTAAGTAATACCAGCACTGTGCATAGGAAATACTGTGCCCCCTCGCTATTGCATGTAAGTGTTTTGAAAACATCATCCATATAAAACCATTCTGAATTTTTGTACTTACATTTTGCGATGCAGCTGCTGTCAGATCCAATACAGTTGGCTGCTTTATCTGTCAACATAAGTTTCATTGTGAACTATCTAAATGTGACACGGAGAAAATGTTTGGTTAGTTTATTAGTTTACGATTGAACAAACATATAATACTCAGGCATGATCTGGGAAATTATTAAAAATAATCTATGCACCTTCTGCCACGGAGGTCCTTCTGAAGTCTCTACAGAGACACAAACGAATGGTTAAACTGGACACGTCAAAGAGGATCTTCTTTTAAACTGGTTTCACACTATAGTTTTAGGCCGATTTATCCCCGATTTACCTGACAATCTGAGAAAAAAACCTTGGCCGAACCTTCAGAAATCCTGTCCAGGATTATGAAATCAGGAGAACAAGGAGAGCTTTACAGATTGTCTTCTCTCAAAACTCAAACACTGCAATATTTTAAAATCGTGGCGCATCACACACTACATGGTATTAAGACTATCATTATTCATCTTAATAATATCTTAAGAACTGTGACAGAAATTGTCATGTCCAGTTTATACTTTGCAGAGAAAGAGATGAGTTAACCTCTATTTTGTTACTCAACATAAAAATAAATGTAATAACATAAACAGAAATAAAACGACAAATATATAATGTAACCTTGAACATGAAAAACAGATGTTATGAGAGAATCCCCATTCTCTCAAAATATTACACATAAGAAAAACTGATTACATTTCTCTCTCTATAACTCCACAGAAAAAAATGCTACTGCAAACATAACAATCAATGGACATTTTGTGTTAATATTTACCAAAAAATGCTGCAAATATAGCCGCTGTTGCTGTCTGTCTGGATTAAACCCATTCGAACAGATGGACAGCGCTGGTTCATTTTTAACTATTTGTAGCTTGTTCAACCACATGACAACGAGATCAAAGTTTTCCAACAGCCATAAGCAAATATATTTGCATATGTGACATCACAAATCCCACAATATCCAAATGAGTTTTATTTAGAGTCTGATAAAATACATATTTGTTTATAACAAGGAGGAAGTGCAGGATGTTTTCATGGTTAAAAGACCAGACCTCTTGTGTGTCATGTCACACTATAAAAAATGCTGGGTCGTTTCAACCCAACTTTGGGTCAAATATGGACTAACCCAACCATTGGGTTAAATTTTTACATGACATTTTTAACTCAAAAGTTGGGTTAGCCCATATTTGACCCAAAGTTGGGTTGAAACATCCCAGCATTTTTTAGAGTGCACCTTTAAATCCCTTTAAATGCGTTTCAGCATGTATTTTACACTTTGAATGACAATTATGTTACAAAAGATTCACTCTAAAAAATGCTGGGTTGTTTCAACCCAACTTTGGGTCAAATATGGACTAACCCAACTTTTGGGTTAAAAATGTAATGTAACAATTTAACCCAACGGTTGAGTTAGTCCATATTTGACCCAAAGGTGGGTTGAAACGACCCAGCATTTTTTAGAGTGTTGAGTCAGAGCTCCAGTTCTCTGATTGGTGGATACTTCTCTGCAGGATTATGTTTATTTTGTATTTTTTTATAACAGACTGATCGCCTATATACAGTGGTGTGAAAAAGTGTTGCCCCCCTTCCTGATTTCTTATTTTTTTGCATGTTTGTCACACTTTAATGTTTCAGATCATCAAACAAATTTAAATATTAGTAAAAGATAGCACAAGTGAACACAACATGCAGTTTTTAAATGAAGGTTTTTATTATTAAGGGAAAAC
>NW_015505198.1:37557-59063 GCF_001515645.1 Sinocyclocheilus grahami | reverse complement strand
CATCACACTACCACCACCATATTTTACTGTTGGTATGATGTTCTTTTTCTGAAATGCAGTGTTACTTTTACGCCAGACGTAATGGGACACACACCTTCCAAAAAGTTCAACTTTTGTCTCGTCAGTCCACAGAGTATTTTCCCAAAAGTCTTGGGGATCATCAAGATGTTTTCTGGCAAAACTGAGACGAGCCTTTATGTTCTTTTTGCTCAGCAGCGGTTTTCGTCTTGGAACTCTGCCATGCAGACCATTTTTGCCCCGTCTCCTTCTTACGGTGGAGTCATGAACACTGACCTTAACTGAGGCAAGTGAGGCCTGCAGTTCTTTGGATGTTGTTGTGGGGTCTTTTGTGACCTCTTGGATGAGTCATCGCTGTGCTCTTGGAGTAATTTTGGTCGGCTGGCCACTCCTGGGAAGGTTCTCCACTGTTCCATGTTTTTGCCATTTGTGAATAATGGCTCTCACTGTGGTTCGCTGGAGTCCCAAAGCTTTAGAAATGGCTTTATAACCTTTTCCAGACTGATAGATCTCAATTACTTTCTTTCTCATTTGTTTCTGAATTTCTTTGGATCTCGGCATGATGTCTAGTTTTTGAGGATCTTTTGGTCTACTTCACTTTGTCAGGCAGGTCCTATTTAAGAGATTTCTTGATTGCGAACAGGTGTGGCTGTAATCAGGCCTGGGTCTGGCTAGAGAAATTGAACTCAGGTATGATAAACCACAGTTTTATCAGGGGGGCAAACACTTCATCCCACAGGGCCATGTAGTTTTGGATTTTGTTTTCCCTTAATAATAAAAACCTTAATTTAAAAACTGCATGTTGTGTTTAGTTGTGTTATCTTTGACTAATATTTAAATTTGTTTGATGGTCTGAAACATTAAAGTGTGACAAACATGCAAAAAAAACATGCCAACACTTTTTCACACCACTGTATCATTGATAACTTGACTTCAGAACTCATAGATCTGTCTTTACAGGCTTCCATTAAACTTTAAAATCAGTTTCCCTATGGAGAAAATGAATGGGATTATCAAATCACACCTCTTTTTAGTAAAGTAAACTTTAGGGAAAATTTTCCTTTTTTTTCTCAGATTAACAATTACTAGACTGAAGTTAAGCGATTTACATATTTGAAACTCTTTTTCCAAATTATGCACAGACACTGCAGTTGAATGCTGAGATTTTTTTTTTATTAGTAAGTCATTAAAACAGATGAACAGCTTCCAGATATTGACACAACTGTGAGTTTATAAAGACTGACACAAATGTGTGACATTGATGTGTGACCTGATCAGAAATGATTATCATTTGCCACTAGCACATTTCCATGAGTATAATATTTGATGGTGTTCCAGTCAAACATGTTTCCCTTCAGCACATTTTTTTCTGGTTTGTATAAACCGCCCCGTACACACTTAAGACATTAATTTAGCTACGTACACTAGATGTCACTATGGGACTGTTTTAAAGAGGCCGGCCCAATATTTGTAACATCAAGATTTTAGGTTAAAATTTATGTTCGCAAAGTCACATTTCTTCAAAGTGTTTCACCACTTTAATGACATTTTAACTTGTATGTAAATTTTCACTCACACCTCTTTTTCTGTCAAGGAAACTTTGGGGAAAAATATTAGGCCTATTTCATCATTTTTTTTGTGAGAAAACAGTTACTAGACTAAAATTAAATGATTTAGAACGTTTTTGAAACTTTTTTCAAATTATGCACAGACACTGCAGTTGTAATGCTGAGAAAAATTTATTTGTTAGCCCTTACAGCTTTGCAAGTCATCAACACAGATGAACAGATTATAGAGATTGACACAACTGTGTGATGTTACACCTGATCAGAATCAGTTATTTTGAGCCACAACCACGTCTCCCTTGATCTCATATTTGATGGTGTTCCAGTCGAACACGTTTCCCTTCGGCACATACGGTTCCTGGTTTGAATAAACTGCCCTAATCTGACTGCCATAGAGAACATAGTCCCACATTTGCACATCAGTAATTTCTCCTACAAAGCTCTGCTCCGCATCAAAGGTGCTCAAATATGTATCAGCGTCTTGGCCAAGCAGGACGGTGCCGCCAGGACGGATTGAGAGACCTTTTCTATAGATCTGGAACAAACTGCGACGTCCATCCACCCAGAAGGCAGTGAGACCAGTCGCAGAGTCCCAGGTGACACACAGATGAGTCTGGAAGGTGGAGAGAGGAGGCAGAAGGAAAAATGCTGCATCACCACTAGACTGAATACGCAAGGCCACGCGACCATCTTTCTCTCTCCACACGTTGAGTTCATCAACCTCGGGTGTGCGGTAAGTGAAGAGAATGATCTGCCTCTGGCCCTGGAGCTCCGTCGAGACACGCATGCAGAGTGTGAATGCTGAAAAACTCAGTGGCTTTTCAGGAGTGAGTTTAACAAAGCTGGTAGCAGTCTTGGTTGGAAACAGAAGTACTTTACCACTGAGACCCACTGCCAGACAAAACCAAATTAAACCATAAATATACATATATATATATATATATATATATATATGCATTTTTTTACAATAGACAACTGAAATCCCCCTCACAACATTCCATGTAATCTATAAATGAAAAATGTGGTACCTTCAGTGGCCACTGGTGTCAAAAAGACGAGACCGAAAAATAAACCCAACATCTTTCTGCAGGTCTGAGGGCAAAAAATGCAAAAGAAAATCCATTACTTCTTTTAGCAGATAAACTCTTCACTGCATCTTAAGTGTTAAATCACTTTTTAGAGACAAAGAAACAAAAGGTTCACAATAAGAATACTTACAATGTTCAACAAGTGTTGTCAGAGAGGAGATGACTTCAGGTCAGCTGTTTGTCTCCTAGACAGTCGTGATGATCAGTGTCTCGAGTATTTATTTGCAGAATGGGTTGAGCCCAGATTCAGGTAAGAGCCTCCCAGTCATCTTGTTGTTAATAATTAATTTGTTTTTGTTTAACCTGTAAAAGGGAAGCTGACGTGTCCTGCAGTGACATTGCATGCATTGTTATGCAGTTGCTGAATGCAGTTACGGATTAATTTAATGAGATTCATACTATAAAATAACACACAGCAGAACTGCAAATAACGTCATTTAAATGATAAAAAGAGATAGCATTTCAGAAATACACACTTTCTTTGTACACTCACATACATTTAAAAAAAAAAAAAAATGTTTTAACCTAAAATCTTAGCTTTGCTGTTACAATGATAATATTTCGCTATATCCCTACTTTCTGATAATGACTCATCCACAACAGATCAATACAATCATGTGTGAAAAATTCCTTCATAGCATATATAGACATGAAATTCATTTAGTTTTTAAATATTTTTAAAATCTCAATGTCTTAAACAAAAAAAATCCATACAGTATATTTTTCTTAGAAAAAAAGAAACAGACTTCAGAAAAAGTCTCCATTAACTCTCCATGTAAATCTCATTGCTGTCCAGGAGAAATAGTTGAGATAGTTTTAAATTAGATGAGCCAAAACATTATGACCACCCATAGATGAATATGGTGAATATGGTTAACCATCTCCTAACAAGGTCACATGTGAAGGTCTGGGTAATATTATATGGTACATGAAGCAGTTCATGTTGTCAGTGTGAGTAATGGGCAGGAATAAAGATCCGGGTGACTTTGACAAAGGCCAAATTGTTGTTGCCAGAAAGCTGTCAGAACATCTCAGAAACCAACCAACCAACAGTGATTCAAGGGGGGACAAAGCACAAATTGGTGTCAGTGTGTAGGGCATCCAAGGCTCATCGATGCATAAGGCCCTGTTGCCTCTTCCTGCTTCTCCATTCTGTGCAAAGTTTTCTGGTCCATATACGGTTATTCGTCAAGTTTCAGATCAGAATGATCTGATTTCAACTCCTGAACGAAAGCGACGTTCATAGTTGTGCCATGTAAACTTGCTAAAACCTTTTTACTCTGGTTCTAGTGATTTGGAGAAGGTTCCAGTAGCAGTAGCTGTGGCTTCTCCTGTGATGGAAGTTGCAGAGGATATTAAAGAACCTGGGGATGGGTATGTTGCGGCCCCGACTAAATAACTCTGAAGTTTTATATAACTTGGAGGATTTTGTGCAACATTTGCCTTTTCCTCAGAGAGCTGAGTTGCTAGCTTTGATTTCAGATTTTCCTATGTTGTTCTCAGATTCTCCTTCACGCACTCATTTGATAGAGCACAATATAGATGTTGGTAATGCAACACCAATACGTCAGCGTTTTTATCGTGTTTCTTTGGATAAGCAACAATATCTTGAGTCGGAAATTAAATATATGATCGAAAATAACATCGCTAAACCGCCTTTCTCAAGTTGGGCATCACCTTGTTTATTAGTGAGGAAGCCAGATGGGATGTATCGCTTTTGTATTGACTATCGGAAGGTACATAATGTAACAAAACCATACTCTTTCCCTTTGCCCTGAATGGAAGATTGTGTAGATTCGGTTGGCTCTGCTTTGTATGTCAGTAAATTTGATCTACTAAAAGGATATTGGCAAGTGCCGTTAACAGCTCGTGCACAAGAGATTGCTTCTTTTATTACCCTTTCTGGGCTATATTCTTACTCGGTTATGAGTTTTGACCTTCGAAATGCACCCACTACTTTTCAGTGCTTGATGAACCATGTAACTTCTGGGCTAGATGAATGTGCTGTCTATTTAGATGATGTGGTTGTATATAGTGGTACGTGGGAGCAACATCTTTTACGTATTAGAGCACTTTTTGAGTGCTTGGTGGAGGCTAGGCTCACAGTCAACTTGGCGAAGTGTGAGTTCGCCAAGGCGTATGCGCAATGCTGACCTCATACGTCATCCACCCAGAACTGCTTCCAGTGTACAACTGTTGGCGCAAGCTACATTAAAGTGATTATTACGTTTTGAATATGAATATTTTCTCACAAAAAACGCATCGATTCGCTACAGGAGGCCTTTGTTCACCCCCCGGAGCCGTGTGAGACACTTTTTTTATGGATGGCGCTTTTTATTTAACTTCTTTTGGACTGATGCATGCAACACCCGCTGAGCGGCATTAAACAGCTTGAAATATCAAAGACCATTTTTAATACAACTCCGACTGGATTTGTCTGAAAGAAGAAAGTCATATACACCTAGAATGACTTGAGGGTGAGTAATTTAAGGGGCTAATTTTCATCTTTGGGTGAACTATCCCTTTAAGCTGTTATCTGATTGTATGCGGTTAGTGATGTCCAGTTCGTGAATGAATCATTCTTTTTAGTGAACTTGATGAACCAGTTCACTTGTTTAAAACAATCGGCGACTCGCGTCACACTGATCCTCAAAGCTCAAGTTAACAACACACTGATACTGTGATAGCAGATGCACATGCGTGAACTGAGGACTTGAATGAGGGTGCAAAATGTACGTTTCTTAAATAATTATTTAAAATGTAAATCAGGTATATGCCCATACACATGCCTTTATTTAAAAATGTGTTTGAGCATGTATTTGACCTTTTCTACAGTCTGTCTAGGGAATCTTTACACACAAGCTAAAATGTTTTCTTTCATAATATTGGGTTTCTTTGTGTTGTCTGTCTGTTTTGTTGGGGTTAGTTTGGGGTATACTTGCGATATACTTATTTAACCACTGTACTTGTTAAAACACTGTTAAAACACTTGTTAAAACACTGTCAATGAGAATGCAGTCTTGTTTAAAGGGGTCATATGATGCGATTTCAATTTTTCCTTTCTCTTTGGTGTGTTACAAGCTCTTGCTGCATAAAGAAGATCTGTAAAGTTGCAAAGACTAAAGTCTCAAAACCAAAGAGATATTCTTTATAAAAGTTAAGAGTCAACCACGCCTACCTAAAACGGCTCGTTCTAACACGCCCCCACATGTCTACATCACGATGTGGGAAGATTTGAATAACGCCGCCCAAATGTTCACGCAAAGAAAGAAGGCGTAACTTTTATTCTCGCTGTAGTATTGTTGACGCCGCCGCCATGTCGTGAAGGCGCTGTGTCACAAATGCAGTCATGGTTTATGTTTACGTGGTGCGATGCAACGCGTAAAAAGACAGTATAAGTCATTATAATCCGTAATTATGTCCTCACTGGATGCAACAAATGCCTCGTTTATAATGGGTTTTTAATGTTTTTGTCTCGTCGCTCCGGCCGGACACGGCATCACAATATGGTAAGGGCGTAACATTTCGGTCACACACTTGAGGTATTCGGCCAATCACATCGCACTGGATAGCTGGCCAATCACAGCACACCTCGCTTTTCAGAACGATGAGCTTTGTAAAAATCGATGCGTTTCAGAAAGGCGGGGCATAGAGGAGAAACAATAATGTACAGTGTGTGGAAAATAATGTGTTTTTTTAACCTTAAACCACATAAACACATTTCATTACACCAAACACACAAAATAATGTTCTTTTTAGAAACATCATATGACCCCTTTAAAAAAAAAGGATTTCAGTCGCAGCATAGAAATTATGAAAATGAATTTTTTTGTGGCAAAAAAAGCTAATTTTTATAGCAAACCTCAGCTGTTCGTATTATATGAGAGATCTTTTCCACGATAAAGCAGTCTTCTTGGTACAAAATCTGTCACCACATAATGTATATTAAACCTCAAATAAACTTTTTGCCATTTTGGTTTTGTGCCATTGAGTAAGAGTGGAAAATTACATTGCTGGAAAATTATCACAGCGCATCTGGTTTCAGATTCACAAATATTTAAAGAAAAAAAGTCAGATGTTGTCTGATTCTGTGGTAGTTGGTGATGTCCAGTTCGTGAACAAATTATTTTTTCATCAGCTTGACGAACCAGTTCACTTGTTTAAAACAACTGGCAACTCGCCTCAACTTTTTAAGATAGAAGTTAAGATGTTCATAAGAATGCTCTTACGAAGATCTCAAATATTAGATATAATCCTCTCACGCAATCTGGAAAACCATTAAAAATAAACCATCCACCTCCTGACGCGGAGTACAGAGATGCAAACGGTTTAAACTGGACGCGTCAAAGAGAACGTTCCTTTAAACCGAGCTCACACTACAGGAGTTTTATACCAGCTTATTCCTGATTTAGCCCTCCTGATAATCTGAGAAAAAATCTTGTCCAGGACCTTGGTCGGCTCCAATATTTGTCCCAGATTATCTGGGAATACGAGGCTTTTCTGGTCAAATCTTAAACCAGGCTCAGACTACAGAAGCTTTTAAATCCTAACCGATTATGAAATCTGGAGAGTAAGGAGAAACTTAACAGACTGTCTTCTCTCAAAACTCAAACATGCACACACTACAAGATTTGAAAATCGTGGCACACCAAACACTACAAGATATTATGAAGATTATCATTATTAATCTTAATAATATAAGAATTGTCGCAGAAAAGTCATGTCCCAAATCTTTAAGTAGTTTACACAATATATATTTGCATTGAAAGATGAGATGTGAGAAAGATGTGTGTTATCCTGCAGGTATTATTTTACTGTCTTAACTGTTTATATTTTTATAATGCATTATTTTCTTGTCGATCCACCAGTTCACATTTACAACTGTGTTTGCAGCGTAAAAACATGAGTTGATTTTCACATTTGAAATTGACATCAGTGGTTCAACTGTAAAGTTACGAAGCTACGAGAATACTTTTTTGCGCAAAGAAAACAAAAATAACGACTTTATTCCACATTTGTCTCTACTGCATCTGACCCAGATCCGGCGTGATGACGTCACACTTCGTAACTTTACAGTTGAACCACTGATGTTACACGGACTACTTTGTCGATCATCTTGGTACTTTTCTGGACCTTGAACGTGGTAGTTACCTTGCTGACTATGGGAGGGTCAGAGAGCCCTCAGATTCCATAAAAAATATCTTAAATTGTGTTCCGAAGATGAACGAAGATCTTATGGGTTTCGAACAACACGAGAGTGAGTAATTAATGACAGAATTTTTGGGTGAACTATCCCTTTAAGTGAACCTTGCAGAAGTCGTTGGGCCAATGGATGGTCATTACAGCGTGTCCTGCAGTGACACTGCATGCAGTTTTGCAGTTACTGAATGCAGTTTGTAGTTCGCAGTTAAGGGTTAATTTAATGAGAGACTACATTAATCATGTGTACTTGTATTTATACTACTCTCTAAAAAATGCTGGGTTAAATATAACCCAGCGCTGGGTTAAAAAGGGACAAACCAACCGCTGGTTCAAAACAACCCAATAGCTGGGTTTGTCCCTTTTTAACCCAGCGCTGGGTTATATTTAACCCAGCATTTTTTAGAGAGTAGTATAAATACAAGTACACATGATTAATGTAGTCTCTCATTAAATTAACCCTTAACTGCGAACTACAAACTGCATTCAGTAACTGCAAAACTGCATGCAGTGTCACTGCAGGACACGAATCACAGGAATAAATTATATTTTTAAAAACGTATTTCAATAGAATTATTTTACATTGCGGTATTTCACAATATTGCTGTTTCTTGTCAAATAAATGCAGCCTTGGTGAGACTTCTAAAACATAAATAAGAAACAAAAACAAAAAAAAAGAATTGAATGTGTAAATATTCAGTATTGTGGCAAAATATCATGAATAAATGTGAGCAGAGGCACAATTTCCATTTTTCCATCCTCTGATTCTGTAATGACAGCTACTGTCTTTTTTGCGGTCATGCTGATGCTTACTGTATGCTTACAGTATATCATTACGATAGCAACCCATGTAATACAGACTTCACTGTTTGAACACAAATTACAGATTTCTTTACTTACAAAAGGACAGTACAAACACTCTGAATGTGAAAGATTATTTTGGGAGCAATTTATTTTGTAAAAAGTCATTTGTGTAGCAAACATCATTCCTATTCTTTTCTGCTTATCCAGACATGGCACCATAAAGCGACAAGAGGAATTTTACTGGTCTAAAATCCCTCTCCTCGTACTCTAACTGTATATTAAACATCAAATAAACTTTCCTTGACTTGCCATTGAGCGATATTTGCTATTACTTTGCTGGAAAATGATCACAGTGCATCTGGTGGTTCACAAATCTTTCGTGATTTGTGCAACAATAATCATTACCACAACCTTTCTAAAGAACTCTATCTTCACACACAAGCTGAAAGGTCATCAGTGAGCATTGCTCAATAAGTGACTGTTTTTTTGTTCTTGAGGCCTCTTAACAGTTCATGCTTTGTTTTGCTCTGGCTCTATTTGAATGTGCTCTGCACAACAGACATTATGCAACCATTTCTCTGACTCTCACACACATTCCCACACATCGAGTACTCAATGTCCACAAGTATTCATGCTGTCTCTTTCTTTACTGTACAAAATATATATAGAAAATACAATAAAAATGCTACAGTAAAAACCTGTTAATTTTAAAAGTTAGTTACCGGACATTGTCAAATGGTGAAAAATAATATTAGATTTACTAATACAATATATATTTTACTGTAAAATTCTGAGTGAATCACTTTTTTGGTAAAGTATGAATTATTTTATAATTTATGGTGATAATTACATTACATTTAACAAGACAATTCATGTATTTTCACAGAAAATTTAAAACCTTTAATAATATATAATTTTTATAATTAAGTCTCGTTATTTTTTTTTTATCGGTTATGTACATTTGACTGTTTTAAATGACCAAAATGCCTCCCATACTGCCTGAAACTTTGTTGCCATATTTTTAAGTGAATTTCTGGCAACCACAGCTGTACTGACCAGCAGCAACTGTGACCATTCATTCTTCTAATTCTACTCTCTCTCATTCACGTACTCTATGAACCCATCCAGTGGTCAGAGAGCGAAACAGCTGTTATGTGTCACTCTAAGTTATGTGTCAGCAGCACTCAGAATAGCATGAAGACAGACTCCTGCAGCACTTTATTTAACTTTTATGAAATTCGATCAAATCTGGAACACTTTACTATACGAAATCCTTGAGCTCGGTTAGTACTTCATCTGAAACTTGTGCATGTAGTGAGCTTCTGAAATAACACCACGTGTTGTGACATACTATGTTCTTTGCATGAGTACTTTTTTATTAGTAAAGTCTATTGCTTATACTTAGAGTTAGTGATTTGAACAAGCTTCAAACTGTTAGCATTAAACTTCAGGGTGTGTCGTCCTGCAGTGTTTGTGCTGTAGACATGAATGAGTCTTGTTGAGGAAAGCTGTGTTTGGCTTAAAATTTCCACCTGGTGAACGATAAAGCAAAATTGGAGACTTGGGCATGTTTTACTTTTAGTACTTTTTACTTATTACGCATAGCAAGCAACATATTCACAAATACTCAGAACTTTTCAGCAACCGCATAGCAACTCACTTAAAGGGGTGGTTGACTGGGTTTTTTCTAGGCTTGATTGTGTTTATGGGGTGCAGTCTAACATGTGTTAATGCTTCGTTTTTTTTTTTAAATGCATTATTTTTCACATAATTTACCTTTATTCCACACCGCTCTGTCCCTTCTCTCAGAAACGCGCTGATCATTTCCTTCTTTTATGAAGCCTCTCCCTCAGAAATACGCTATGGGCTCTGATTGGTTAGCTAGCCCAGTGTGTTGTGATTGGCTAAACCGCCTCTAGTGCGCGTCTAAACGTCCCGCTCCTCAACTCGGCGGCATGTGCTCCGGTTGTATTGTAAACAGCGGCGTCATTAATATCGCTTATCAGTTTGAGCCCAGTTGAGAAGCAGAGGATATTATTGAAGAGGATCATGCAGAACCTGTGCAAGCACGGCTTTTAATGGTAGGCCTATGTTTTTTGTTTGTTGTTGTCTCATACTTTTAGATATGCTGTTATTTGTAAATGCTACTGCTTATGTTAGCTTTTAATATAGTTTTATCCTGATTAAAGCTTTAATACAGTACGGCAACTGCACGCCCGTCCATGTATAACGCTTCTCATAGCCATGTGAAAATAAGTGTATAATTGGAGCTGAGCTGATGACCTGAATGAGAGAGAGAGAGAGAGAGCGAGAGAGAGATGCAGAGCGTGTGCAGAGCAGGGGTACACAAGGAACAGTATTAAGAACCACTGCTTTAGAACACTGATTTTGAAACTTGTGAATCCATTAGAATCGTTAGAAGACAGAATCGCGATTCATATATGAATAGATTTTTACGTGCACCTCTAGTTTTCTCTTCCTCTTCTCTGAAGCAGCTCAGCATGGCCTTGCCCCCTTCGTTGCGTGTTCCCGGGGGCAGGGTTTATCTGGGTTTGTGATGTCACGCACCCGGGAAGTAACTAGTCCCTACCAGCCATTTTTGTAGGCATTAAACCGCCAGAATTTTAGACGATATCTCCGTTTACATTGTACTTTCAGCATCGTAACTTTGCAGATATTGTTTATGCTCAAACAGCAACATTAGACACTAACTAACATTAAAAAATCGTAATTGAACCACCCCTTTAAAACATTCTGTAGACTTAAGCATTGATTTTTGCACAGGAAAGCACCACTCAGTTTCTATAAATGTAAAAATCAAGTTTGCATCAGTACAATAGCTCTGTTATTCTGATAAATGACTAAAGAATGTCAGTGGGAATAAAGGAATGATGTGAATAAAAAATGGAATGGACTTTTCCAACAATCAGTGTAGAGTGCTGGCAGCAGTGGTTTTCAGAGAGGATAGAGGCTGTCAGTATGTATGTGATCTGTGTATGTACACACCAGACCACAGCACAGCACAGCAGCTAGAGATGAAGCATGTTTCACAAAACTTATTTTATAGCTTATAGTTTCACAAAACTTATAGCAACTGTGGCCAATGCAGTCAAACATGATTTTGAAATAATGCAACTGATTAACAGAAGCAGAAGTGGGTTACCATAAATGATGATTGACATTGATGTCAACCACAGTTGCTCAATTAAGAACTTAAAACCAATATTTTAGCTTTTTTTTGGATGCTTTGAACCCCTAAAATGTCCTCTGTTTTGTATTTAAAATTTCATTATTTTTTGTATTTATACTTTATGAGAAAAATATTACACATAAATACACATATAACTATTATAATTTATAAAAAATTGAAAAAAATCTTTAATTAAATAATAGGCTTTTGAAACACTGCCCTAAAGCCAAAATAAACAAAATAAATATTTTCTGTCATTGCCATTTAAATCATATTTATTTGTACAGGGTATTCCAAAACAGTTTTACAGACAAAAGTGCTTTATAACCTCCAACAAGCAGCTGAAGAGCAGTATTAAGTAGAAAACTCTCAAATCATCACAAAAATAAATTACTGCTGAATAGATATTTCACAAAACAGAATAGATATTTTTATTTCTTACCGTTAAAAACTGATTTCATGGACAGGCCTGCATTACCAATGCAGTTATTTAAAATGGAAAATATGGCACGCATAGCAGCTCTAAGCGAAAAACTGGAGTGTGCAATGTGGGCAAGCCTTCCTAATCCTGATACTGAGCTAATGATGGACTGACAGCACTAATATCTTAATGAATCAAAACTCAATGTGTCATTTGACTATAAAATTGCAAAGTCAGCTAACCTGAACAGCTTGATGGTTATTGATGCTTCATTCTGGCTCTATTGCTGTTGTCTGTCTAGGATGGAGGATCAGGACAGGGTCAGTCAGGCCTCCAGCAGTGCCACAGTGTCCTTTCTGCCGATCAGAGACAAGGTGAATCACATACACATATGGACAAACAAACATGACAACATATTTCAAACCCATTGACAAGAGTGCAATTATACACGTGCAGTGTCATGAAAAAGTGCAGGAGTTTGGAAAGAGGTGTCAAGCGGCGAAAAGAGACCCCAACTGTCCTGTGGTGATCAGAGGATGGCTGTACAAGAGGGTAACGAACAGAGCACAATACTGACCATCTGTGTGTCTCTACCTGTGACAGCATCACCAAATCATGACAAATAAAGATCTCCAAATAATACCATACAATTTATTTTTTTACTTTTTATCTTTCTTACTTTAAATAATGTTATCTTTGTATTCATGCTGGTTTCATATATTATGAAAAACATCATTATATTATATCATTTTTATATAATGTATTCACCTTGAATACATGCGAGCATAAATATAGCATTAAGTTTTGAAATATGTAACATATTTTCAAGATAAAGACATTTTAGCAAATGTTATTGTAAACTAAAATGGTTATAAATCATTTTTGATAACTGAAATAACTGCATTACAAACATTAGATGAAAAACATTTTGGAAATTAGAGATAAATAAGTTGAAGTACAAAAATTACTAAAAGATAAATCTTAAATAATTAAAGCTATATAGAAATACAAAAAAAATCTAAATATTATTAAATACTATAATACTATATAAATTCTAAAATAACACATTTTAGCAAATAAAAATTATCTGATATTTTTGAGAGATTTACTGACCTTTACAGTCTTTAAGGTTTGCAGGGGTCTCCTCTGTGATGTAATTTCACATTTTATGTCATGTCATTTCCACCAATCTTTTTTTTTATTTAAGCCCTACACAAAAAAAAAAAAAAAAAAAAAAAAAAAAAAAAAAAAAATCTGAAATTCTAAACATAAAATGTTACTATTTCATAAAAAAAAAAAAAGAAAACTCAAATTTTTATGTAATCATAACTGTCTTTTTCTGTAGGACAGCACTGGACTGAAATTGTGGAAAAGAAGATGGTTTGTTCTCTCCAATTACTGCCTGTATTATTATAAAGGTAAAACCAGTTCTATGTGATTGTCTTATACAGCGTTTATCTAAAATGTAATGTTTTAAAGTGCAGTCATTTTCCATTTCAAACAGAATGAATTGACAGTTTTCACTTTAGATACTGAAATCACTACTCTTCCCTGAAATCCCTCTCTAAACCTGTGTCTCCAGACAGCCGTGAGGAGTCTGTCCTGGGCAGTATTCCTCTTCCCAGCTACAGGATTCTCTACTGCTCCCCTAGAGAGTGCAGGAACCGGAAATATGCATTCAAAGTGAGAGCCAACGTCTTATGGATCTCCTTAAATCTAAATGTTCATATGGTCTCATTGTACACTTGTGCCTGTAGGTTGTTCATCAGGGGATGCGGCCGTACATCATGAGTGCTGAAACCCAGGAGGACATGTTGGGTTGGGTCAGGGCTCTCAGCCAATCAGCAAGCATGGAGGCTGATGACATCATCAACAGGTGAACCTGAGCGCTCAAACCAAAATCGCTCCATTTGTATGCATTCTACAATTCACTTTAATGACTCTTCTCGTACTTTAGACGCTGTGCCAGTTTTCAGGACTTCACTCAGATGGGAGATAACGCTGAAACCATGGAGCTCCAGCACACGGCCATGTTTCCAGAACGAAACGCCCAGACCGCAACAAAACTGAGCAGGGCGCAGACAGAGCCGACTCTACTGGATCAAGACATGATGGGAATTCAAATGAAGACACCAGAGCTGAGAGGAAGACATGAGAACAGACCAATGTAAATGATCTGACATGCTTCAGAATGATACAGAATTTTAAAAAGGTCTTGATGGCCTTTTCTATTTAAATATAAAGGACCAATAAATTTAAGTCAAAGTCAATCAAGGTTTCTTGTGCCAAAACAGCCATAATTTACCTTTAGATGACCATTTTCTGCTCTTTCTCTCTGTCAGCGCACATGAAGCTACTGAGTATTCTCAGAGTTTGCTGAACGCAGATAAGGAACGTCTTTCCTTCCTACATCCGAAGGCAACCTTCAAGCAACCTTCACGTCCCAGAGATCAGTATGGGTCACCGTGTCACGGTAATATGGGCAGAGCAGACGTTTGGCCCTTGGATAACTGCTCGAGTGCTCCAATGTCACCCTGCATCTACACAGAGAGAGGACATCTGCTCGACAAGGTGAGAATCAAGAACATACACAAATGTGCTGATACGGTGCAAAAAACACAGTTTCTTTAACTGTCGATCTGTGTTTCAGCCAGAGTTTCCATGTTCTGTGTGTTACTGTTCCAACTACCACATGGCAGAACACATGGCAATGTGCAAGGTAAGACAAATCGGTGATAATAACGTCATGTTTTGAATCTTACAAAGTGATTTTCCATGCAATACAGCAAATACAAAATTCTTCATTTGTGATTGAACATCTGTTTCTATTTCTGCAATAGAGATCTTTTAAACAGTTTGAAAAGAACAATTCTTTAACACTATCACATGGTCTCTGACATCCCTGTGTGGCATATTACATGTTGCTCTAAAATGTTACAGTAGGCACATACTGCAGTTTATTAGATTTTTTCATGCTAGTTTTTTTCCCAGCCATGATTCAGCACATAAAAGTCATTTAGAACATAGACATAATTGACATTGCATTTATGTTGAACAACACAGACATTTTCATCTCTTTGCTAAAAAAAGGTTTCTACATTGCATGATTTTGAAGTTTTTCAAAACAAGATTACTGGAGCATGTTTTACAAGAAAATACTATTTCGTTTAACTCTTCATTTAATACTCTTCACTTCATTTAATACTATTTAACTTCATTTAACATTTCAAAATGTCCAATTTAAGTCAATGTGTTACTTGCCATTTCTTTGTAATTGTTTATAAAATGTACTAGTAATTTCTGAGTGAAAATTGTTTCTACACCATTATTTACTTCCTTTTGCTCCAGGCAGGTAAATCAGACATCGTCATAGAGAGAGAAATACAACCAATCAGAGATCTGGAAAACGATACAGATGTGAGTGCACTGTAATGTGTGTGTTTGTGAGAATTCATAATAAAGTTAAGAATATTTTGTACACCTTTGGGGCTTTAAATAGCCATGTTGGTGGTTACGAGATTATATTTACACAATGATTTTAAGAACATTCTTTTCAGTAATTCAAATTCTTCTTAAATGTTGTCTTGGTGACTTGAGAACTGTTGAAACTGACCATTGACTCGAGAAATGCTATTACAACATATGTGTACTTTTGACTCTTAACTACCTTCACTTGATGACTGTTACACAAGCAACATCAAACATTCAACAGTTTAAAAAAATCAGATGTTCTTAAGAAAATATTTGAGACATTTCTTATGAAATTAACATCTTCCTTAAGAACATTTTCATGAATCCACCTTAGTCTTAGTTTAGTATCCTTAATATTCTATTATAGTTTTTATTAAAATATTTAAATTCTGTTTTCACTTTAATTTTAAAGTTTTAGTAATTTTGTTGTGTTTTTGTCATTTTTTTGTTTAAAATGGTACCATTTTTAACTTTAAATTTTATTCATTTAACACAAATTCTATTTCAGTTTTATTAATTTTAGTACTTCAACTTAACGAAAATGAGAACTGCCAAAGCTACTAACTGAAATAGAATGCATTTGCTTTCTTTTTCATTTGACATCAATTAATGTATTTGAATAGTTTTAGTTAACTATAATAACTCTGATCCAGATGGTAGAGCTTCTGTCAGACTTTGCCTCCTTCTCTTCCTGTTGTTCAGGTGGTTCTCACTCATCTGTGTGGTTGTGACAAACTGCTGCAGTTCGTCTCTATGCAGCTGGCTCAGTTACAGGCAGATAAGGTCAGATCACATACACTGAAATCATGTACTGTAGATAAAAACACCTGACATATATTCCTGTATGCTCTCTACTTTTCTTTAGAAAAGCATTGAGTATGCTTTAGAAATCAAATGGCTGGGGATGGAAGACGGACTTCCTGGAGAGCTGGAAGTATCCCAGAAGACTTTGCTTCAGGAGGAGCTGGTTACACTCAGAGCCAGAATATGTGATTTGTCATCGGTACAGTACTGTGTGTATGTGTGTGCCAGGGTTGCATCAAAATATGGCTAAGTGAAATAAATTGCAAAGGCTTTGTGCTTCAAAGTGAAGCACGGCACTGTGTTCATTTACACGCCAGCAGCTCATGATCCACCAGCTCTGAGCTTGGGTAACTTTAACGTACATTTAGGAACGCAATGAACGCAAAATCGTAAAATATTACAGACCTACAAACAAGCAAAAAAAAATTGCAATTCGATTCTTCTCCTCAATTTGTGCAGCCCTAATGTGTGCTTATTGTCAAGCCCTGCATATATTTTGTACAGATTTCATTTTGTTTTGGCAAGTATTTAATAACTTTAGTCAGAGAAAAATGTTGACTTATGCAACAGAGATTATACAATTCAGTGCTTTTATCAGTTTGTTATATTGGCCTTTTTTAAATTATAGCCAATATGTTGATGGATTTAAATTGATCAAAAATCGGCCGATACATAATAAATATGCATAATTTCATACATGTTATTAATGCATGAATCAGACCTACTAAAGCAATGCCTCTCTCCTTCAGGAGATGGACAGATTGTGGAGTGATTATGAACGGATGGAGAGCGAGCTGTCCATTTTCCATTCTCATCTCCAACACATCCTTCACTTCGGAACGCCACAGGTAATACACACAAACACGTAATGTGATGTTTGGACAGATCACCTGATGCTCTGCTTCTATTACTGTTCCTTTGGGTGCAACCATCAGCATACAGATACATAGATACTGTAAACTGTCAGATTACAAGCATTAAAACTGAATTTCTTTCCTGTAACTGTTTGAAATAGTGTTGCATAGTGGTTAAAGGATTTGGACCAGTTAGATTTAGTTTTAGATAAATGCATCTGCTAAATTACTATTTAAATATGTTTCAATCCAAACTCCTCAACCACACACAGGAACAGATTCAGGCACAGAAGCAGCTCTGGATGATGGAGGATATCTTGTGCGGTTTGAGGGTGAACAAGAACCGCTTTATGGCTTTATTGGGTCTACAGAGACAGGGTGGTGAGTAAATGTATCAGTCTGTTTCAAAGTGCCTTCATTTAAGCATATATACGTAAATAATTTTCTCTTTCTATCCTACAGCTCCTCAGCCAAAACCTGTTTCCTACTTTGAGGGCGAGTTAGGAGGTCTCAACATGGTAATAAGATGCACTTCACTCCATTTTCAGAAAGTTAAAAGCTACGTCACCTCAAATCACCAATTCCTGATAAAAATGAATAACTTTCAGCAGCTTAATCTAGGCCTGGGCGAAAAAACGATATCGATATTTATCGACGGTACACCTTCTTCGATAACGATATAAAAAATGTTCGATATAGTGCACGATATAGGCACGTGCTCTGAGTGACGCAGACAGCACACACAAACACATGCTGAAATGAGTGCTGTGCCTGCCTGTGATGAGGAGATTGTGAATAAAAAAAATTAATATTAGTCGAATTTAAAATAGTGGAGTGGGTCAGGGAGCATCATCAGTGGCGCACAAGATGCGGTGATAATGATGTAAGTGACGTTGTTGCATTTTAATGTTTTGTTAGTCTTGCCTACGAGATGTGCCGCTGCTGTGTTATGCATTCAAAATATTAGAGAAATATAGAAGCTCAATGCGGAGAAGATCTTGATTAGGTTAAAACCGAAACCAAGCCATTCACACAGAACGCATATTCAGCGCATTTTTTTTAGACGGACAAATATGACTGCTGCACTCGCATCTCACACAAGAGATGTAGCCATGAAAAGTTAAAACAGTTTAAACTTTTAGAAAACTTTTTTTCATTTGTTGCATCCAGTGGGGACATAATTACTGATTATAATGACTTATACTGTCTTTTTACACGTTGCGTTGCATCGTGCCGCGTAAACATAAAACCCTGTCTGCATTTGTGATCAGAGAAATGACAAACAACAAGTGTTAATCCACACTGCCCAAAACTCGCGTTTGAATCATCAGTGGCAAATGATAAAAAAAAACGTACTTACGTGAGTCAGAACTGCCGGCATTTTAGTCTAAGTTACTCTCCCAGGATCAGTAAACAGTCCTCCATAAAATGTGCCGGCGATCCACAGCACTAAGTTGAAGTATTCCCTCAGCTACCAGCACGGATCAGCTCTATTGTTTAATTTTTATTGTGTGTTTGACTGTTAAAACAAAAAATAATTGTTGTTTGTCTCAATAAACTGGGTTAATTTAAAAATACAGTGGTTAAATTTAAACATATTTTCTATTGCTCTTTGTTTTAAAAAAGGTTATAAAAAATGTCAAGAATTATCGATACCGAACGTTATGAAACATTATATCGTTGATAATTCTTTTAGCTATAATCGCCCAGCCCTAGTGTAACGGGGCTGACGAGACATGAGACGTGCGGATCCATATGCAAGCTTTATTGAAACGAAGACAGAGACGTGGTCATGAAACAGGCATGGGTCAGATAATGTCAGACAGGTATATGGTGGGCAAAACACAAGAATAGTCCTAGGGCTAGAGCAGGTCGACGTAGCTTAATCATTGTCATTTTTTAATTGAACCAGGAAACTTCTGTTTACCAGCTCTGAGTCTTAATTAGCACACCACATTACTGCTAAATTGATACCAAATCTCCTATGGAGCAACTTGTGGTTAAAGGCACAAATGCACAATCATGAGGGATTGCAAAATGTATTCTTTAACCACATAACTGGATGAATACAAATAAAAGAGATAGGCTATATAAGTGTCATAATATAATGAGAAAATAAATGTAGTTTCATTTAGTTTATTTTAATTTTTTATTAAAATTATACATTTTATGAATTATTAATTTAATTTAATTTATTAATGAACATTTTATTAAGATACTGAACTGAATCAGCTCAGACCTACTGATTAGCCTGAAAAAATAGCCATTTTATACTAATGTTCAGAGTATAAATATACAT
This sequence comes from Sinocyclocheilus grahami, assembly GCF_001515645.1. NCBI lineage: Eukaryota > Metazoa > Chordata > Actinopteri > Cypriniformes > Cyprinidae > Sinocyclocheilus > Sinocyclocheilus grahami. Next base: position 39,350 of record NW_015505198.1, on the reverse strand, counting down.
AAATAAGAATAAATATACATATTCATATTTTGAAAATATTCAACTGAGCATTTTACTGACAGCAGAAGTCATAAGGGAGAGCTTGGGGTCCATTAAAGATTTAAGCAATAAGTAAATAAATAAATTAAATTAAATTACATTGTATTAGCTTGAATGTATTAATTTGAATAAATATTAAATTAATAATACTTTAACACATTTAACATGGTTTCATTCTGCTTTCTAAAGACTATGCTAAAGTGCTTTACAAATATATGTGCATTCTATTGCATTGGAAATGTTTCTTTCTAGGTTTATACATCCAACATTAATGCTAATAGTGGGTAGAAAAAACAACAACAGCAACTGTCAACTTGGAAAGTAAATAGTAATAGATAATATATTAATAATTTACCACTATATTTTAGGAAAGGGGTCCCTCACAAAGGGTTCATCATATTTAGGGGTCCTTAGCATTAAAAAGTTTGATTTAAAGATGAAATCTTTCTTTTTCTCTCATGTAAAAGGATTGTATGACCGAAGTGGAGCAGCAGGAGTACATGAAGATTCACCAGAGTTACAAGAAATGGGCTCAAGAGAGTACTGCCAATGACAGCATGACGAGTGCTGAACATGAAGCCTTACATGAACCACTGCATCTGACACGTGTTGTGACGTCTACACTTCCGACATCACTAATTGCAGAGCGCATTTTTGTGGACGACCCCTATCCTGAGCCGCCCAAACAAATCCTGCTGCAGTCAGGACTGAGGAACAGCCAGAGGAGAGCAGCAAAGAAACCCAGCAGAACTCTGCATGAGACGACTGACAAAAACAGACACTTACACTGGGCCGAAGGACCAGAAGAGATGCAACAAAAGAAACTGGCTCAAAATCACAACAGCAGTGCCAGAGAGAAGGCACTGGCTGACAGAAAGGTCTGGACACACCGTCAGCAAGAGGTGAGATTCAGCATATTAGAATGATTTCTGAAAGATCAAGTGACACTGAAGACTGCTGAAAATTCAGCATTGTATCACAGGAATAAATTACATTTTAAAATATATTCAAACAGAAAACAGTTATTTTAAGTTGCAGTAATATTTCACAGTAATGTAATTGTGTTGATGCACAACCATGTGGAAAGAGATGGGATAACCCAGAGCCTGCTGGAAAATGTAGTGAAATTGCAAGCAAAATGACCCAGAGTGCAATCAATATAAACATGGATGACTATGTGCATGTGTGCATGAATGCATGTTACAGCTCGAGCCTGGAGCCTTGTGCCTTACAAACTCTGAGTCTGACTGCGACGCTGCCATGAGCTCTCAGAAACGTCAAACTAAACCCAGACACATGGATAAAAGAGACAGAAGCATGAGGTATGGACATTTACACAATCTACAGCAAACAATTCAGTCAAAATGAAAAAAAGTTAAATTAACCTTAATAAAAGATATATCTGCATGAATACAAATACGCTATGCATGGTTAAAAAGTTAAATTGACATTAATAAAAGATATTGTTGCATGAATACAAATACTCAATGCATGCTTTCAAAGTTGCACTCAATCTTTAATTTCTCTGTGCACTGTATGCCATGCATGTTAGTTGGCTGTGCATTTCTTTAAATTTCTAGCTTTATGCATTAAATGCTTTTGAGAAACACCATAAATTAGTCTGAGTTTCGTTTTCAGTTAGCAGAACAACTTATTCTTTCTACAGTTGTTCAGCCTCAAACATTCAGTTCCACCCTTGTTGATACTACGCTTTTCTGAAATATTCCCTCTCTTCTTTCAGTGCTGCCAGAGAG
>NW_015505198.1:33866-37481 GCF_001515645.1 Sinocyclocheilus grahami | reverse complement strand
GAGGAGAGCAGCAAAGAAACCCAGCAGAACTCTGCATGAGACGACTGACAAAAACAGACACTTACACTGGGCCGAAGGACCAGAAGAGATGCAACAAAAGAAACTGGCTCAAAATCACAACAGCAGTGCCAGAGAGAAGGCACTGGCTGACAGAAAGGTCTGGACACACCGTCAGCAAGAGGTGAGATTCAGCATATTAGAATGATTTCTGAAAGATCAAGTGACACTGAAGACTGCTGAAAATTCAGCATTGTATCACAGGAATAAATTACATTTTAAAATATATTCAAACAGAAAACAGTTATTTTAAGTTGCAGTAATATTTCACAGTAATGTAATTGTGTTGATGCACAACCATGTGGAAAGAGATGGGATAACCCAGAGCCTGCTGGAAAATGTAGTGAAATTGCAAGCAAAATGACCCAGAGTGCAATCAATATAAACATGGATGACTATGTGCATGTGTGCATGAATGCATGTTACAGCTCGAGCCTGGAGCCTTGTGCCTTACAAACTCTGAGTCTGACTGCGACGCTGCCATGAGCTCTCAGAAACGTCAAACTAAACCCAGACACATGGATAAAAGAGACAGAAGCATGAGGTATGGACATTTACACAATCTACAGCAAACAATTCAGTCAAAATGAAAAAAAGTTAAATTAACCTTAATAAAAGATATATCTGCATGAATACAAATACGCTATGCATGGTTAAAAAGTTAAATTGACATTAATAAAAGATATTGTTGCATGAATACAAATACTCAATGCATGCTTTCAAAGTTGCACTCAATCTTTAATTTCTCTGTGCACTGTATGCCATGCATGTTAGTTGGCTGTGCATTTCTTTAAATTTCTAGCTTTATGCATTAAATGCTTTTGAGAAACACCATAAATTAGTCTGAGTTTCGTTTTCAGTTAGCAGAACAACTTATTCTTTCTACAGTTGTTCAGCCTCAAACATTCAGTTCCACCCTTGTTGATACTACGCTTTTCTGAAATATTCCCTCTCTTCTTTCAGTGCTGCCAGAGAGCAGATAGACGACATTCATCCCTTGAAACTCATTACAGCCAGTGAAAAGGAGACAGATATCCAGAAGTACACAGCAGGTACATGCATTTGCTGAGTATTCAGTCATGCATGCATGTGCATTTTACTATGAAACATTCAGATGGATGGACACAAGGAAAACTCTAAATAATACTAACACGTAGCCTTTTAACTATGTAATATATTATTTGAAGTCCTTTCTGCATCTTTTGTATAACCAAATGCAATTGCATTAAAATTGGCAGTGGACAAAAGATTTCACCTCAATGCATAGACATGCAATGAGTGCATTTATGTATCAGTGATTGTTTTATAATATAATTCTGACATGTTTATCTTCTTTTTCCAGATTCTACTGTTGTACACTTGAGCAACGGCTACAGCGGTGATAGACGCAAATTTAAAAGCCACAGCACTGAGTCGGCCAACCCAATAATGCCTCAATATGGTGACACAAATGCGCACAATGAATTAAAGGACAAAACATCACAACAATCATCTTGCAATGACATCATTGTCATAGAAAGCCACTCCATCAATCATATTTCAACTCTTACAGTGTTTAAGGGACATCAGGAAAACAATCAAACACACAAACCTCATAAAAAGAACAGAAGTTCTGACCGACAAAAGTATTCAGTCACTAACGTGAAATCTGAGTGTTTTTTGTCAAATAACCGACAGTGCGAGTTAGTCCCGGTTTACGGTCATGATACAAAACCTCAAGAATCTCTCCCTCCAGTGGAAAATCAACAACTAGACCAGGGAACCAATCAAACGCTTGATATACCAGAGGGAGGAGACTGTGGGTGGAGCCAAAGTCCCAAAACAACATTGGAAATGGCAAAAGCTAATAGAAAAAAAGAAATGCCCAATCAATCACCAGACACTCAACCAATCACATCGTCTGACAATCAATTGACACCCACTTCTGACCAATCCAAACCGGAGCTATGCATTTATGAGGAAATCCAGTTTAGTTCATCAGCAGATGTTGAAGAGGATCAAAAGAATCAAACCAGTGCAGACGAAACACGACCAGTAAACAAATCTGGACCGTCTCACACTGAGGTCAATGGGGAGTACAGTACAAAAAATACAGAGAAAAGTCAACCAGGATGTGATATTATGTGCAAGAGAGGCAAAAAGCAGAACGTTTACAGCTCTTTAATGAAAAGCTCAGTAATAAACCATCATGTCCAGGACTGTCGGCCACGGATAACCGTGGTCAGCACCAGCCTGTAGACTAGAGAGAGCCTGCAGAAGGTGTGAGTGAAAGAAGCAATAAGACACAAAAAAGAGGGAAGAGTTGGAATATCTTAAGTGGATAGAAAGTAAATGGTAAGATAAAAGTATTAAAAAGGGAATTGAATCCCTGTTGCCTTCAGAAAAGCTTCGATCCTTAATGGAATATAATTATGTGCTGATCTATGTCCGGAGATCCTGTCTGATTAGGGATGAAGAAAACTATATTTCATGTGAAACTCATAAACTGCAGTTTTAGCTGAGAATGGGTGACATTGGTGCTGATTAAACACTGTGGTCATTTTTGTGTCATTTAGCAACTGTCATGAGAAGAATTCATAATTTTTATACATGCACACTAAATTTCTTTGACTACCAAGATAATACCTCTAACTGCATACAAACTCTTAAGGTTAATAATTAACCTGGAAATACTGTATTACGAACATTTCTACATGTGCATTAATCAGTTTTCAGCTTTGTGATTTGTTTGACCAATGATAGTCTCATATTGTAAACACATCTGTGGCTTATTAATCGCATTCTGTGATTTTGCCAAGTATGACAATGTTCCTGGATCACCAACATCCTTGTTCGACTTCCTATAAACAGACAGATTTTAAAGGGGTCTAAAAAGAACATTATTTTGTGTATTTGGTGTAATGAAATGTGTTTATGCGGTTTAAAGTAAAAAAAAACACATTATTTTCCACATAATGTACATTGATCCAGGAAAATATTCTGCATGGAAAAGTCATAATAATATTAGAAGTGATTTATTAAAATAACTTTGTACTTTCATTGCAGTGCTATGTGATGTTGTTTTTGTTGTTATCGAATTAAATCTTCTCATATTTAGATCCCGCATATTTATTTATTATTGTATTTAACAACAGCAAACCCAGAGAGTCACTATGCTAACATGTAAATCTAAAACTCTGATCTAGATATAATATAGGGCCTATGATATGCATAGGAAACCCAATTCTGAAAAATGTAAGTTTTGTATTTATTTACTCACCCTCATGTTGCTCCAGACCCATATATATGATGTACTTTCTTCTGTGGAACACAAAATATGTTTAGCAGAATGTCCAAGCTGCTCCTTTTCAATAAAAACGCCACTGGTTACGTGACTAACAACTGCCATGGTCCATTTTACGAAGCTACGAGAATACTTTTTGTGCACAAAGAAAACAGTAATAACATAACTTATTTAACAATTCTTGTCCCAGAGTTACCGTCTTCTGCAATTTTGGAGAGTATCCCAGAACGTAATCAAGGTAATCAGCATTGTTTACGTTCAGCATGCGCACGCTG
>NW_015505198.1:32245-33385 GCF_001515645.1 Sinocyclocheilus grahami | reverse complement strand
ATAATATAGGGCCTATGATATGCATAGGAAACCCAATTCTGAAAAATGTAAGTTTTGTATTTATTTACTCACCCTCATGTTGCTCCAGACCCATATATATGATGTACTTTCTTCTGTGGAACACAAAATATGTTTAGCAGAATGTCCAAGCTGCTCCTTTTCAATAAAAACGCCACTGGTTACGTGACTAACAACTGCCATGGTCCAGAACTGAAAAGGGTTCAGTAAATTACTTTCTGAAGGCATGTGTGAGGAACACACCGACATTTAAGTCTTAAAATCTCCTGAATCTCCTAGCGCGTTATTGTAAACACATATCAAACAAATTAGCTGTGAGCAAAGTGACATTTCTGATTAAACAAACTCTGATTTGAGATTTTGAATAACACTCATGACTGTTTTGATTCATCTCGGTGACTCGACTCCCTTTCGAATCTGTTCACTGAGGAAATTCGTTCAGAATCCTTCACTGATTCGTTAAGTGATTCCTTCTGCAGGTTATGTCGTTACGACAGTTGAGTTCAGTTGATTCACTAATGATATGATTCATTCAGAAAGCACTAACAAGCTTTCCAAAGAAATAAGTTAGCGAAAAAGACTTTTCCTGACCACAGGGGGAGACACAGCACGTTTAATTTTTCTCAAATATAAGTCTATATTTCTGTGTACTTTATGTTTTTTTGTTTTATATATTTTCTTGTTTAATTATTGTCCACAAGACTGCACAGACTAATAGAATGTATAATTATTATACATTAATAATATTATTTTGGTTTAATTTAGTTTTTACACATTTTTTATAAATTATTAGATGATGGCAAGCTTTTCTCTTTATTAGTCAAACTCATTTCACAGAATAACGAGTCAAACTGTGAAACTGAATGTTAAACTCATATTTGCATTTGTGATTGTGTTCCTCTGAGAATAGAGAAGATGTTGTTCCATCATGTACTGTATATGCAGGTGTTTTCATGGTCCACTGACTTAAGTTTATTTATAATACGTGAGCTAAACCCCTGATTCAATGAAAGACCTGAAACAAGAATGACAAAAAAGGGACACAGAGTGACAATTATATTTTATTTAATGACTGAATTTTAATCAAATCACACATATAGTCTTGTATGAAGCACACAAAGC
>NW_015505198.1:29761-30758 GCF_001515645.1 Sinocyclocheilus grahami | reverse complement strand
CAGGTTTTACTTAAAAATCAACACACTAATCTGAAAATTTAAGTTTAATTACTGTTTTAAATTTACTAGTAAAATCAAAGTGGTGCCAAAATAACAACTGAATGTAAATTTGATTTCAGTGCACATATTTAACCTTTTAGAATTTAATTATCAATGAGGAAAAAAAGAGCTGAAGCACTGAAAACTCATAAAATCATGTTATTAAGAAATAACAGAAATGATTATTGTTCACCGGATGAAACAAACATGCCATGACATACTTTTGGTGTAAATGTTACAACTGACGGTTCGTAAGTTACACTACTAAAAATAAAATTAAAATATATAAATAAGTGGAAAAGTGCATAATTTCTATAGAGCAACAATGCATTTAACAGTCAGTTGTTGTATTAATAATATTAAATGATGATTGACTTACTGCCAACATCCAGTTTGGTGCCGCTGCCGAAAGTGACCCACAGTGATAGAAACTAATAGAACAGCTGAACAAAAACCTCCTGAACGCTTCACTAACTGCACAAACACACATCAACTGAGTCTCCAACAAACACATCCACTCACAGCAGACATTACTTTACTTTACTTCATCTGCTTTATGCATTTAGCATTATTACTAAAGCACAAACCTGAATATGTAAAGAGTTAACGTTTTATTTCAAGTGTGACGAGACTCACAATCAAACTCAGTTGATTCAGAGACGTGTGTGATGATCCTCATGTCTGTTAAAAACCTTCAGGAACATCCATGGATTTGGCATTAAATTTACAAATCAATAGTCATGTTTTTATGATCCAACTACTGTCAACAATATTCTCAAAGACTCACAGGAGAGAGTCAGGTTAATATAGTAAAGTTGGTATTGGCAGATTTATTCAGAAGTGAATGATCTGATACAATTTATAACAACTTGGCTATTAGAAGATACAATATTATTTATAAAAAAAAAAAATAATAATAATAATTATTATATATATATATATATATATATATATATAT
>NW_015505198.1:28685-29133 GCF_001515645.1 Sinocyclocheilus grahami | reverse complement strand
CTGATGCTGCAGCTGCTCAAACACTATCACTCACTCAACAGTGAAAAAACACAAATATGATCTTAATATCAATTTTGTTGAGGTCCATCATTATGTTTTGAAGATTATTACAATTATTTGGATATAATGATCTTTTTTTTCAGAACTTTTATGGAGTATCTCTATGGAGACTCTCAACTCACTCATTTTTCAATCCATGACATTTTTGATTATGTATTTTTCTAATGCATAATTTCTTTATTTTTATTCATCATCTTACAGTTTATTCATCATCTTACAGCAAAAAGTCTCCATTCTTCATTACAGTTTCAAGTACATTCAAGAGATATATAAATCTCATAAAACTACCAATCAATGTTCATAACTGTCTCAGCACTGCATGAGCAGAAGTGAAACTGATCTAGTCCAGCGCCTTTAACCGATCAAACAGTGAAACTGTGAGTTTGAG
>NW_015505198.1:24716-27253 GCF_001515645.1 Sinocyclocheilus grahami | reverse complement strand
GTGAAAAACATGGAATATCACCAAATATGACATTCATAATATAATCATTTTTGATGGTGCAATCAATCAATAAAATAGACTGAAACTTATTAAATAAAAGTACAGCTTTTTAATAATATATTTTGATTAATTATTTTTATTAATTAAGAATGTTGTTGCCAAATATTCCTAAGTAACCTTAAACCTTGTTTTTAAAAACACATACATATTATATATTTATATCAAATAATTTAAGAAAGACTTACTTCTGATGGTCAGTTTAGTTCCTCCACCAAAAGTGTACCACAGTGCTTCATTCTAGTGAAAGTGTCGTACAAAAACCTCCGTCACACTCAGATGAACACAAACTCCACGACACTCACACACACTCACACACACTGATATGAGACTCAACAGCAGACATGCACTTTTTTTAATCTAAAAAAAAAAACTGTATTATTGCATGAAGGCTGAAATCATTTGTTTCATAAACAGTCCTAAAATACATTCATTGCATTTTCGGTACACATGTGATTTTAAACTCTGCTAATTCTACTTACCTGCTTTATAATGAAATCTTTAGTAAGATTTAGATGGTCATTCTCTATTAGATGACCTTTGACCTGTTATACAGTATCATGGATGATATCAAATCAGCACAACAGATATTAAATGCTCTCAGCATCAAAGTCTGAATGAAACATTAAACAGTGTTTGGAGGGAGAAGCTCGACCCAAAATAACATGAAGCAAATTATAAATGCCTGTATCTAAAAACACTAAATGGAAATTTATTAGCAAAGATACTGAACAAATAAAATGGCAAAACTGTGTATCTCTGCTGTCTTGAGGTAAATGATGTGGAGAGTGTTTGCATATTGATCAGATGCTTCAGTGCTCTGAGAGTGTTTATAGTGCTGTGAGTTTAACACTTCATCACTGACACACACAACAATCTTCATCAACATGACCTTCATCATCATCTTCATCTGGACACTTTCATACTGCTTTATACTACAAGGTGAATAGTGTATATTTGAAATAATATTAATTAAATAATTTTATTATATGTCAAATAATATATTTTTATGGATTAATAAATGTTTGTTTCTCAGGGTGTAAAGCTCAGATCACAGTCACTCAGACTCCTTCAGTGAAAACTGCCACACCACGAGAAAATGTAGAGATGAGCTGTAAACTCAGTAGTCCTGCTACAGCCTGCAGCCCACCCTGTGTGTTCTGGTATTTACAGAAACCTGGAGAAGCTCCTAAACTCCTGATTTATAGAACAAACCGCCTCCAGTCAGGAACTCCATCTAGATTCAGTGGCAGTGGATCTGGGACAGATTTCACTCTGACCATCAGTGGAGTCCAGACTGAAGATGCTGGACATTATTACTGTCAGAGTTACCACAGTGGTTATGTGTTCACACAGTGATAAAGAGTGGTACAAAATCCTCCGTCAGTCAGAGTCACAGTGATGAACTGATGCTGCAGCTGCTCTAACACTATCACTCACTCAACTATGTAGATTTTCATATAAATTTTATAAAATATAAATAATTTATTGAGTTTTCTAGTTGCTAAATTCATTAATTTAACAAACTTTATCTTATTAAATTCATCTAACACTATATCCGTGAGGTTCATAATTTGGCCACATGTTCGTTTCATTGTGTATCTGCAGATGTTTTCATGGTTCATTGAGTGAAGTTTCTATTTCTTTTTTAAATGTGAGTTAAAGCCCTGATCCAAAGAAAGACCCGAAACAAAAATGACAAAAAAAACAAAGATATTAAGTTACAATTGTATTTTATTTATTGAGTAAATATTAATAGCATCACCACTGAATGATAAAGCACACATATAGTCTTGTATGAAGCACACAAAGCAGAGCAGATGCAGATGCGAGCGACTGAAGCTGGATGTGGAGAATGAAGGAGTCGCTCATGTGCTGTTAGTCTCCATGTGAGACATGAGTGAGAAGAGCAGCAGATCTACTCTGAACACTGCTGTCTCGTCACGTGTCCAGTGAGCGCAGGCTGGCCGCTCCGTGTGGCCTCACAGCTCACTGAGACGCTCTCCATCCACTCCTGCTCAGAGAGAGTCAGGCTGCTGCTCCAGCTGTACAGACCGTCCTTCTCCAGGAGCCCAGCGCTGCTCTCCTGAGACCTGCTGCTCCCGTCCACCTTCCAGCTCAGGCTCCAGTCTGACGGGAAGCCCTTGCTGGCCACACACACCAGTGTCGCTGTCTTCTTTGAGGAGATCTCTGCACTGGAGGGCGGCAGGACGCTCACTTTAGGACGAGTGACGCCTGACAAACACACAACAGTCAACTCAGTGAAGAAGAAAGCATTTCTCTCCTTTCAGCTTCAGAAAAATATAGGAACAATTAATACAGTGATAGTCATTTTAGCAACATTAAACTTCAAGTCACCTGAATTAACTTTTACAAAGCCTGTGATCAGCAAAGCAACGAATATTTGGTGAAATATATTGATATATTGAAGAGTAATTTTCATTATCAAATTTAATGTTACTTTGATTAAAAGCATGAAA
>NW_015505198.1:20900-24706 GCF_001515645.1 Sinocyclocheilus grahami | reverse complement strand
TATCTTATTAAATTCATCTAACACTATATCCGTGAGGTTCATAATATGGCCACATGTTCGTTTCATTGTGTATCTGCAGATGTTTTCATGGTTCATTGAGTGAAGTTTCTATTTCTTTTTTAAATGTGAGTTAAAGCCCTGATCCAAAGAAAGACCCGAAAGAAAAATGACAAAACAAACAAAGATATTAAGTTACAATTGTATTTTATTTATTGAGTAAATATTAATAGCATGACCACTGAATGATAAAGCACACATATAGTCTTGTATGAAGCACACAAAGCAGAGCAGATGCAGATGCGAGCGACTGAAGCTGGATGTGGAGAATGAAGGAGTCGCTCATGTGCTGTTAGTCTCCATGTGAGACATGAGTGAGAAGAGCAGCAGATCTACTCTGAACACTGCTGTCTCGTCACGTGTCCAGTGAGCGCAGGCTGGCCGCTCCGTGTGGCCTCACAGCTCACTGAGACGCTCTCCATCCACTCCTGCTCAGAGAGAGTCAGGCTGCTGCTCCAGCTGTACAGACCGTCCTTCTCCAGGAGCCCAGCGCTGCTCTCCTGAGACCTGCTGCTCCCGTCCACCTTCCAGCTCAGGCTCCAGTCTGACGGGAAGCCCTTGCTGGCCACACACACCAGTGTCGCTGTCTTCTTTGAGGAGATCTCTGCACTGGAGGGCGGCAGGACGCTCACTTTAGGACGAGTGGCGCCTGACAAACACACAACAGTCAACTCAGTGAAGAAGAAAGCATTTCTCTCCTTTCAGCTTCAGAACAAATATATGAACAATTAATACAGTGATAGTCATTTTAGCAACATTAAACTTCAAGTCACCAGAATTAACTTTTACAAAGCCTGTGATCAGCAAAGCAACGAATATTTGGTGAAATATATTGATATATTGAAGAGTCATTTTCATTATCAAATTTAATGTTACTTTGATTAAAAGCATGAAAGATCAGATGTAAATAAATAGACCTGCAGGAATTCATTATAATTTTTGATGACAGCATGAGAAAATCGCGTACAAAACATGGATGAAATAAAAAATGCCATGACAATCAAAACCATTTTTACAATGTTGACTGCCAAACATTCAATGTGAACTAAAAATAAAAAATAGATATATACGTAAATATAAAAATAGATAAACAAGCATGCATCATTTCTATAGAGCAACAAAGTGTTTAACAGTCAGTTGTTGTATTAATAATATTAAATGATGATTTACTTACTGCCAACATCCAGTTTGGTGCCGCTGCCGAAAGTGACCCACAGTGATAGAAACTAATAGAGCAGCTGAACAAAAACCTCCTGAACGCTTCACTAACTGCACAAACACACATCAACTGAGTCTCCAACAAACACATCCACTCACAGCAGACATTACTTTACTTTGCTTTATATGCTTAGATTACTAAAGCATGAAACTGAAATTATAAAGAGTTAACTTGTATATATATAGTGTGACGCGACTCACAATCAAACAGAGACACGTGTGTGTGATGATCCTCGTGTCTGTTAAAAACCTGCAGGAAAATCCATGGATTTGGCATAAAATTTGGGTTTAACAGTGATGTGTCAATCCAACTAGAGTAAAACAATATTCTCAAAGTCTCACGGGAAAGAGTCAGGTTAATATACTAAAGTTGGTCTTGAAGATGTTTTCAGAATTAAATTGAATGATACAGTTTTTAATAGTTTGGCTAAACAGAAGATTGACAGATTTTTTACTAGATGTTCTCACGTCAGGAATGGTTTTTTATTACAGGCCTATGACTGAGACTGAGCGACTGTCTTCAGGTAAATGATGTGGAGTGTGTTTGCATATTGATCAGATGCTTCAGTGCTCTGAGAGTGTTTATAGTGCTGTGAGTTTAACACTTCATCACTGACACACACAACAATCTTCATCAACATGACCTTCATCATCATCTTCATCTGGACACTTTCATACTGCTTTATACTACAAGGTGAATAGTGTATATTTGAAATAATATTAATTAAATAATTTTATTATATGTCAAATAATATATTTTTATAGACTAATAAATGTTTGTTTTTCAGGGTGTAAAGCTCAGATCACAGTCACTCAGACTCCTTCAGTGAAAACTGTCACACCACGAGAAAATGTAGAGATGAGCTGTAAACTCAGTACTCCTGCTACAGCCTGCAGCCCAGCATGTGTGTTCTGGTACTTACAGAAACCTGGAGAAGCTCCTAAACTCCTGATTCGTTATGTAAACACCCTTGAGTCAGGAACTCCATCTAGATTCAGTGGCAGTGGATCTGGGACTGATTTCACTCTGACCATCAGTGGGGTCCAGACTGAAGATGCTGGACATTATTACTGTCAGAGTGCTCACTATATCAGTAGTAGCTGGATGTTCACACAGTGATAAAGAGTGGTACAAAAACCTCTGTCAGTCAGAGTCACAGTGATGAACTGATGCTGCAGCTGCTCAAACACTATCACACACTACTGACACACAGAGACCAAACACAAAACTACACATGAGCTCCAAACTCAGGAGTGAAATCAGCTCTATTACTGTGATCTGTCCTGTGACAGACGGGTTTGACTCAACTATGCTCAGAATCAGAGAAAACAGAGTGTGTAAATTGACTAAATCAAACAATAATGGCCTAATATGCTGTTTTGATTTTGTACAATACACTCACCTTATTATACAGTCATACAGTAAAGTCATTGTGTTGCAGCAGCAACATAAAGATGTTCTTGAGCAGTTTCTCAAGTAGCTCCTTCATCTCAAGTTAATAAAGACGTTGAACTCATTTTCAATTCAAGTTTATTTGTACAGCGCTTTTCACGATACAAATCGTTGCAAAGCAGCTTTACAGAAAATTAAAGTTTCTACAATATATTTCTAATAACTACTGACTCTATGTATTGATCACATTTTATTAAAAAATCTACATTTGGGATTTCTAAATGATCAAAGCATTTTAATGATTAATGTAATTTTAATAAGTTTTAATGGCCTGTACCTCTGGAATGACCTTTGCCTCCTCATGGAGATCAGTGACATAACTGTTTCTCTTAAGCCGAGAACACACTACAGACTGTCATGCCGATTGTGAATGTATTTTAGTCTTGACGACGGATCGAGCTTATAGTCGGACTGGGTCTGTTCCAGTTGGGCTCAGTCACTGTCGGCAGAAAAAGTTGCATAGTCTGTGGTGACTAAAGATTATAATCTTAGAATTCAAGAACCAGTCGCTGCCAGTCGTTTTCACAAAGATTTTTTAAAACGTTTAATATTTGCGACAGACGCCAGCGATTGTAGGCTATATGCAGCTATAGTGGAGATATGATCACTGTCACACATCATTTATAGGCTATTCATTTTGTAATTTTGTCAAATATTGCTTTCTTGATTACAAAAAAAACCTCAGCTTGTTGTGATTTGTTTCTTGTCTTTCTTTTAATTCATAAATTAACATGGCAAATTAAATGGTTTTAGACTATTCGTTTTTTTCTGGAGTCAAATAGCCTAAATTATGTCAGTGATTTCTCTCATTTTAAAGATTACCGATAATTATTTTATTTCGATCTGCAGTCTAATAAAAGTTAGGCTATCTATAGACTACAGACTAATAGACTACAGACTAATTCAATTGTTTCTTAACTTTTAACTTCTTAAAATTTGTTATAAAGAAAATTTAAATCAACTTCATAACAAATACTCTTCATAACACATTTTATTCATACGAATATATGAACAAAACGAATAACTATTCTTCATAATGATTTTTTTTAACAATTTCATGAATCAAAAATGTGACGAA
>NW_015505198.1:17472-20723 GCF_001515645.1 Sinocyclocheilus grahami | reverse complement strand
AAAAAAAACATTTTATATATATATATATATATATATATATATATATACTGTATATAGGCTAATTAAAATTATATATAATATAGTTTTGTGACAAATGGATGAGAAAATTACAGTGCCTTTCTCTGCAGCTCGGAATGTTGACAGCAACATTAAATAGCATAAAGAGAATTAACATTTGCTGTGCTAATAAAATTAACATTTAAATACACAAATAGCATTTTAAATAACTTTTCTTAGTTATGCCACTCCGTCATTTGAATCATCAGAACGTCTGTAGCTTCAGACACTTGAATCAATGCTTTTGACTCATAACATGAGAAAAGATCCTAAACACTGTTATGTTTCATGTATATCATCAGCTGTAACTCGTACACAGATTTACATAGAGATGATTTGCATTGCAGCACAAGCTTCAGGAGGTTTTATAGCTCTGTGAGTTTGAACTCTGAGAATCTGAACCAACAGCAACCATGAGCTTCATCACCATCTTCATCTGGATCTTCACTAGCTACTGCTTCACAGGTGAGGAAATAAACTGTTTTTATTCTTTTTTTTTAATTCTAACTGATCCTCTGGGTTAAAATATTGTCCTTTAACACATAATTCTAAATGTATTTATTTTTCTTAATGTACTCTAGAATCAAGAGGTGAAGTGACAGTCACTCAGACGCCTGCAGTGAAACCTGTTCAACCAGGAGACACAGTTACCATGTCCTGTAAAACCAGCACTGAAGTTTACCAGGGTTGGGGTTATCAGCCTCTTTCCTGGTACTTACAGAAACCTGGAGAAGCTCCTAAACTCCTGATTTATAAAGCAAACGTCCTCCAGTCAGGAACTCCATCTAGATTCAGTGGCAGTGGATCTAACAGTGATTTCTCTCTGACCATCAGTGGAGTCCAGACTGAAGATGCTGGACATTATTACTGTCAGAGTTTCCACTACATAAACAGTATACATACAGTATATTCACACAGTGATAAAGAGTGGTACAAAAACCTCCGTCAGTCAGAGTCACAGTGATGAACTGATGCTGCAGCTGCTCAAACACTATCACTCACTCAACAGTGAAGAAACAAATACGATCTTGATATTAATTTTTTTGAGGTCCATCATTATTTTTTTGAAGATTATTAAAATTATTTTGATCTTTTTTTTTTTAGATCTTTTATGGTTTATCTCTTCTACTTTCCACTCACTCATTTTTCAATCCATGATGTATTTTTATAATGCATCATTTCTTTCTTCTTTCTAATTATATATTCATATTCCAAAAAGAACCAGCAGGACATAAAGGTGTTGCTGCTGAATAGTTTATTCATCATCTTCCAGTCAAAAGTCTCCGTCCCTAAACAGTTAATTCATAAGTTGTGTAAGTCTTATAAAACTACCTCTCAAACTCTATAACTGTCTCAGCACTGCATGAGCAGAAGTGAAACTGATCCAGTTCAGAGCGTTTAACCGATCAAACAGTGAAACTGTGAGTTTGAATTTTCATGGATATTAAAAATTAAATATAAAGCATTTATTTAGTTTTACACTTGCTGAATGTTAATCTAACCCACTTAATCTTATTAAATTTGTCTAATATTTGTGAGGTTCATAATGTTTCATCGTGTATCTGCAGGTGTTTTCATGGTCCATTGAGTTAACTTTCTAAATATTTAGTTTTAAATGTGAGTTAAAGCCCTGATCCAAAGAAAGACCCATATCACAAAAATCACAAAAAAGAACACAAAGATTTAAAGTTACAATTGTATTTTATTTATTGAGCAAATTTGAATAGAATCACAACTGAATAATAAATCACACATATAGTCTTGTATGAAGCACACAAAGCAGAGCAGATGCAGATGCGAGCGACTGAAGCTGGATGTGGAGAATGAAGGAGTCGCTCATGTGCTGTTAGTCTCCATGTGAGACATGAGTGAGAAGAGCAGCAGATCTACTCTGAACACTGCTGTCTCGTCACGTGTCCAGTGAGCGCAGGCTGGCCGCTCCGTGTGGCCTCACAGCTCACTGAGACGCTCTCCATCCACTCCTGCTCAGAGAGAGTCAGGCTGCTGCTCCAGCTGTACAGACCGTCCTTCTCCAGGAGCCCAGCGCTGCTCTCCTGAGACCTGCTGCTCCCGTCCACCTTCCAGCTCAGGCTCCAGTCTGACGGGAAGCCCTTGCTGGCCACACACACCAGTGTCGCTGTCTTCTTTGAGGAGATCTCTGCACTGGAGGGCGGCAGGACGCTCACTTTAGGACGAGTGGCGCCTGACAAACACACAACAGTCAACTCAGTGAAGAAGAAAGCATTTCTCTCCTTTCAGCTTCAGAACAAATATATGAACAATTAATACAGTGATAGTCATTTTAGCAACATTAAACTTCAAGTCACCAGAATGAACTTTTACAAAGCCTGTGATCAGCAAAGCAACGAATGTTTGGTGAAATATATTGATATATTGAAGAGTCATTATCATTATCACATTTAATATTACTTTGATTAAAAGCATGAAAGATCAGATGTAAATAAACAGACCTGCAGGAATTCATTACAATTTTTGATGACAGCATGAGAAAATCGGGTACAAAACATTGCTTTAAAAATAGACAATAAAACAAAATGTCTGACATGTGTACTATAACTTTAAAAATAACTTATTCAAATATTATCGTTAACAAAAAATACAATTAAGCAACTTGCAGTTTGAAAATATCTGCAGGCTAATTAAAAATCAACACACTAATCAGAAAATGTAAGTTTAATTACTTTTTTAATTATCTTATTTTATTATCTTTTTTAATCATCACTTAGTAAAATCAAAGTGGTGCCAAAATGACAACCTAATGTAAATTTTATTTCAGTGCATTTAGAATTTAATTATCAATAAATATCAAGTTAACAGAAATGATTATAGTTCACTGGATGAAATAAAAAATGCCATGACAATCAAAACCATTTTTACAATGTTGACTGCCAAACATTCAATGTGAACTAAAAATAAAAAATAGATATATAAATATAAAAATAGATAAACAAGCATGCATTTCTATAGAGCAACAATGCATTTAACAGTCAGCGGTTGTATTAATAATATTAAATTATGATTGACTTACTGCCAACATCCAGTTTGGTGCCGCTGCCGAAAGTCCACCACAGTGATAGAAACTAATAGAACAGCTGAACAAAAACCTCCTGAACGCTTCACTAACTGCACAAACACACATCAACTGAGTCTCCAACAAACACATCCACTCACAG
>NW_015505198.1:13417-17077 GCF_001515645.1 Sinocyclocheilus grahami | reverse complement strand
ATTTAAATCGCATCATATGACCCCTTTAAGGTTATCATCAGTTTCCTCTAGTTAAAGATTAAGACTGTTTACCTTACAGAAATATTGGTCCAGAAGCAAATAAAAGTTGTTGATCCAGGAAAATATTCTGCATGGAAAAGTCATAATAATATTAGAAGTGATTTATTAAAATAACTTTGTACTTTCATTGCAGTGCTATGTGATGTTGTTTTTGTTGTTATCGAATTAAATCTTCTCATATTTAGATCCCGCATATTTATTTATTATTGTATTTAACAACAGCAAACCCAGAGAGTCACTATGCTAACATGTAAATCTAAAACTCTGATCTAGATAATATAGGGCCTATGATATGCATAGGAAACCCAATTCTGAAAAATGTAAGTTTTGTATTTATTTACTCACCCTCATGTTGCTCCAGACCCATATATATGATGTACTTTCTTCTGTGGAACACAAAATATGTTTAGCAGAATGTCCAAGCTGCTCCTTTTCAATAAAAACGCCACTGGTTACGTGACTAACAACTGCCATGGTCCAGAACTGAAAAGGGTTCAGTAAATTACTTTCTGAAGGCATGTGTGAGGAACACACCGACATTTAAGTCTTAAAATCTCCTGAATCTCCTAGCGCGTTATTGTAAACACATATCAAACAAATTAGCTGTGAGCAAAGTGACATTTCTGATTAAACAAACTCTGATTTGAGATTTTGAATAACACTCATGACTGTTTTGATTCATCTCGGTGACTCGACTCCCTTTCGAATCTGTTCACTGAGGAAATTCGTTCAGAATCCTTCACTGATTCGTTAAGTGATTCCTTCTGCAGGTTATGTCGTTACGACAGTTGAGTTCAGTTGATTCACTAATGATATGATTCATTCAGAAAGCACTAACAAGCTTTCCAAAGAAATAAGTTAGCGAAAAAGACTTTTCCTGACCACAGGGGGAGACACAGCACGTTTAATTTTTCTCAAATATAAGTCTATATTTCTGTGTACTTTATGTTTTTTTGTTTTATATATTTTCTTGTTTAATTATTGTCCACAAGACTGCACAGACTAATAGAATGTATAATTGTTATACATTAATAATATTATTTTGGTTTAATTTAGTTTTTACACATTTTTTATAAATTATTAGATGATGGCAAGCTTTTCTCTTTATTAGTCAAACTCATTTCACAGAATAACGAGTCAAACTGTGAAACTGAATGTTAAACTCATATTTGCATTTGTGATTGTGTTCCTCTGAGAATAGAGAAGATGTTGTTCCATCATGTACTGTATATGCAGGTGTTTTCATGGTCCACTGACTTAAGTTTATTTATAATACGTGAGCTAAACCCCTGATTCAATGAAAGACCTGAAACAAGAATGACAAAAAAGGGACACAGAGTGACAATTATATTTTATTTAATGACTGAATTTTAATCAAATCACACATATAGTCTTGTATGAAGCACACAAAGCAGAGCAGATGCAGATGCGAGCGACTGAAGCTGGATGTGGAGAATGAAGGAGTCGCTCATGTGCTGTTAGTCTCCATGTGAGACATGAGTGAGAAGAGCAGCAGATCTACTCTGAACACTGCTGTCTCGTCACGTGTCCAGTGAGCGCAGGCTGGCCGCTCCGTGTGGCCTCACAGCTCACTGAGACGCTCTCCATCCACTCCTGCTCAGAGAGAGTCAGGCTGCTGCTCCAGCTGTACAGACCGTCCTTCTCCAGGAGCCCAGCGCTGCTCTCCTGAGACCTGCTGCTCCCGTCCACCTTCCAGCTCAGGCTCCAGTCTGACGGGAAGCCCTTGCTGGCCACACACACCAGTGTCGCTGTCTTCTTTGAGGAGATCTCTGCACTGGAGGGCGGCAGGACGCTCACTTTAGGACGAGTGGCGCCTGACAAACACACAACAGTCAACTCAGTGAAGAAGAAAGCATTTCTCTCCTTTCAGCTTCAGAACAAATATATGAACAATTAATACAGTGATAGTCATTTTAGCAACATTAAACTTCAAGTCACCTGAATTAACTTTTACAAAGCCTGTGATCAGCAAAGCAACGAATATTTGGTGAAATATATTGATATATTGAAGAGTCATTTTCATTATCAAATTTAATGTTACTTTGATTAAAAGCATGAAAGATCAGATGTAAATAAATAGACCTGCAGGAATTCATTATAATTTTTGATGACAGCATGAGAAAATCGGGTGCAAAACTTTGCTTTAAAAATAGAAAATAAAACAAAATGTCTGGCATGTGTACTATAACTTTAAAAATAACTTATTCAAATATTATCGTTAACAAAAAATACAATTAAGCAACTTGCAGTTTGAAAATATCTGCAGGCTAATTAAAAATCAACACACTAATCAGAAAATGTAAGTTTAATTACTTTTTTAATTATCTTATTTTATTATCTTTTTTAATCATCACTTAGTAAAATCAAAGTGGTGCCAAAATGACAACCTAATGTAAATTTTATTTCAGTGCATTTAGAATTTAATTATCAATAAATATCAAGTTAACAGAAATGATTATAGTTCACTGGATGAAATAAAAAATGCCATGACAATCAAAACCATCTTTACAATGTTGACTGCCAAACATTCAATGTGAACTAAAAATAAAAAATAGATATATAAATATAAAAATAGATAAACAAGCATGCATTTCTATAGAGCAACAATGCATTTAACAGTCAGCGGTTGTATTAATAATATTAAATTATGATTGACTTACTGCCAACATCCAGTTTGGTGCCGCTGCCGAAAGTCCACCACAGTGATAGAAACTAATAGAACAGCTGAACAAAAACCTCCTGAACGCTTCACTAACTGCACAAACACACATCAACTGAGTCTCCAACAAACACATCCACTCACAGTACAAGTTACCTTACTTTACGTGATTTATGCAGTCTGTATCATTAATAAAGAATGAAACTGAATTTATAGTGTTAACATGCATATATCATGCATAACACAACTCACAATCAAACTCAGTTGATTCAGTGATTGACAGAGACATGTGTGTGTGTGATGATCCTCATGTCTGTTAAAAACCTGCAGGAACATCTATGGATTTGACATAAAATTTATGAATTAACAGTCATGTTTCTATCCAACTACAGTCAAAAATATTCTCAAAGTCTCTCAGGAGAGAGTCAGGATAATACACTAAAGTTGGTATTGGTAGATTTAATCA
Source organism: Sinocyclocheilus grahami (assembly GCF_001515645.1). Taxonomy (NCBI): domain Eukaryota; kingdom Metazoa; phylum Chordata; class Actinopteri; order Cypriniformes; family Cyprinidae; genus Sinocyclocheilus; species Sinocyclocheilus grahami. The sequence goes on along the minus strand of NW_015505198.1, from coordinate 13,871 downwards.
AAAGTGAATGATCTGATTCAATTTATAAAAACCTCGCTATTAGAAAATGTAATATTATGAAAAAGATTCATTTTTTCTCATTTCAGTAATTGTATTTTGTGTCTGATAATGAGCGACTGTCTTCAGGTAAATGATGTGGAGAGTGTTTGCATATTGATCAGATGCTTCAGTGCTCTGAGAGTGTTTATAGTGCTGTGAGTTTAACACTTCATCACTGACACACACAACAATCTTCATCAACATGACCTTCATCATCATCTTCATCTGGACTCTCACAGCGTTTGCTCAAGGTTTGTGGAGCACAAGTTTGATATGAATTCATTTCTTCAAGTATATTGTCAGAGTTTTGAGTTGATTTTCTTCTTGTTGTGTGTTTCAGAGAGTAGAGGACAGATCAGCGTCACTCAGAGTCCCTCAACGACAGCAGCTCAACCAGAAGAAACAGTCAAAATCA
>NW_015505198.1:5817-12542 GCF_001515645.1 Sinocyclocheilus grahami | reverse complement strand
GCTGTGAGTTTAACACTTCATCCCTGACTCACACAACAATCTTCATCAACATGACCTTCATCATCATCTGGACACTTTCATATTGCTTTATACTACAAGGTGAATAGTGTATATTTGAAATAATATTAATTAAATAATTTTATTATATGTCAAATAATATATTTTTATGGACTAATAAATAGTTTGTTTTTCAGGGTGTAAAGCTCAGATCACAGGCACTCAGACTCCTTCAGTGAAAACTGTCACACCATGAGAAAATGTAGAGATGAGCTGTAAACTCAGTAGTCCTGCACCCTGCAGTCCAGCACATCAAAACTGAGTTAGGAGTCAAATCAGCTCTATTAGACTGTGATCTGTCCTGTGACAGACGGGTTTGACTCAGAATCAGAGAAAACACAGGGTGTAAGCTGATCAATTAGACAATAGTGCCACATGCCACAACATTTTGTTGTTTTAAATTTTGTTCATTAACCTACACTCATATCCAGGGTTTAAATTGGGCCGGGGCCGTCTGGGGTTGAGCCCCGGCACATAGAGCCGTCTCCAGGGCTCGACATTAATGCTTCATTAACGCCAAGTAACATGATTAAGTGGCGAATATTGGATATAGCTACTGTATCTAATGCATCTATTGACAGTATAAGGTTGCGCTGCTGAGGCGAGGCTCCCGCAGTCTCTCCAGGAGAAATCAAGCGCAACACTAAGAAACTCAGCATCCTGAGGTAACAATTCAAAATGGAAAGTTTTTATATTTAAAATACAGTTAGTTAGGCAACATCACACAACGTTTTCACCATTACAAGACTGTTTAATAGTTCTATAAACAGTTCAATAAGCAAATACAATAATATTAGGTCACTTACATTTTAGGCGGAAACAGCGCACCTCACAGCAACCAGCCGATTCATTGCTGATTGATTCCGTGTTTTGAACGAATCGGTTGAATGAACAACTCAATGACTCACTCATTAAACGCTCACTACCGGCGTTTTAATTTCGTTGAAAAGTATCATTTCCACCATAATTTCTTGTTTGTGGAGCTCTTGAGGAACGAGGTCTCGTGATCAGCTCCGTCATGTGTTACTCTGCAGACGAAGCGCTCGCCGTCTTCCCAGCGTGCTTTGCTGAGGCTCAGGACGCTGCTGCGGCTGTAGCGTCCGTCCCGCTCGCTCTCTGCGCTGGTCTGAACCCCCTCGGTGACCTCTGACCCGTCCAGCGTCCAGCTCACCTGCGCCCCCTGTGGAGAGTAAGAGCTGAGCAGGCAGAGCAGTGCGGCTGAGTCTCCAGAGATCTGCAGAGAAGAGGGAGGCAGCAGAGACACGGAGGGCTTCACTGCGGGACCAGCTGAAACACACAAACACACACAACACTCACTTCTTCACATCTGCAGCTACAATCTTCACTGGAGCAGACGTGATAATGCAGCCCAAATCACAATCACTTCATCATTTTACTGTAATTCCACATCTCTGCTTTCATTCATGTTCCACAAACATCCTGAGTTATGTTTGAAAATATTCTTCATTAGCTAAATTATTATTTACTCTTATAAAATGGAGACTGTAAAAAATGATCGTAATTTTAATGGTAAAAGACTGTAAAAGTGCTACAGTAAAAACTTGTTAATTGGTTAACAGTAAGTTCTCTACTATATACGATGGAAAAACTATTAAGTAAAAAGGAACAAGTCTGGCAAACACAGCTGCCATTTTTACTGTAAATTTTACATATTTATTTATTTATTACAGTATATCAAGCATAAGATCCTGTACACTGTATTACTATATATATCACTTCTCTGAAGCAAACATGATATACTGTAAAATGTATGCTAATTTGTTACTTTCTCAATTAAGTAAAATGTTTAAACTGATTTTATAAAACGTCTCTCTCCAAATGCAAACGGATCATTTTGTTGCAATGTTTTATAATTGATTATTTCAATATATTACTTGTATTTTGAAAATAGTCATCGTTCAGGCCATTTTTTTCATAAACATAATTTTAAGTTATTTATTTAACATGCTTATCAACTGAATTTCTTTTTTGCCTGATGATGACACCAATGAAATTAAATATTCTGTCTATATTATCCAGCTTTTGTGTCATGCGCAAAATTAAATATATTAAAATATTGTAATTAATTAAAAAATATTGAAAAGTTAACATTAGGTGTGAAATTACTAATGTAAAACATTAAGTGCAAATATGAGCTATGGTTTAAAATGTGAAAAACATGGAATATCACCAAATATGACTTATTCATAATATAGGCATTTTTGATTGTGCAATCAATCAATAAAATAGACTGAAACTTATGAAATAAAAGTACAGCTTTTTAATAATATATTTTTGTAATAAATTAAGAATATTGTTGCCAAATATTCCTGAGTAACCTTAAACCTTGTTTTAAAAAAAACACACACATTATATATTTATATCAAATAATTTAAGAAAGACTTACTTCTGATGGTCAGTTCAGTTCCTGCACCAAAAGTCCACCACAGTGCTTCATTCTAGTGAAAGTGTCGTACAAAAACCTCCGTCACACTCAGATGAACACAAACTCCACGACACTCACACACACTGATATGAAACTCAACAGCAGACATGCACTTTTTTTAATCTTTAAAAAAAAAACAGTATTATTGCATGAAGGCTGAAATCATTTGTTTCATAAACAGTCCTAAAATACATTCATTGCATTTTCGGTACACATGTGATTTTAAACTCTGCTAATTCTACTTACCTGCTTTATAATGAAATCTTTAGTAAGATTTAGATGGTCATTCTCTATTAGATGACCTTTGACCTGTTATACAGTATCATGGATGATATCAAATCAGCACAACAGATATTAAATGCTCTCAGCATCAAAGTCTGAATGAAACATTAAACAGTGTTTGGAGGAAGAAGCTTGACCCAAAATAACATGAAGCAAATTATAAATGCCTGTTTCTAAAAACATTAAATGGAAATTTATTAGCAAAGATACTGAACAAATAAAATAGCAAAATGTATCTGCTGTCTTGAGGTAAATGATGTGGAGTGTGTTTGCATATTGATCAGATGCTTCAGTGCTCTGAGAGTGTTTATAGTGCTGTGAGTTTAACACTTCATCACTGACACACACAACAATCTTCATCAACATGACCTTCATCATCATCTTCATCTGGACACTTTCATACTGCTTTATACTACAAGGTGAATAGTGTATATTTTAAATAATGTTAATTAAATAATTTTATTATATGTCAAATAATATATTTTTATGGACTAATAAATGTTTGTTTCTCAGGGTGTAAAGCTCAGATCACAGTCACTCAGACTCCTTCAGTGAAAACTGTCACACCACGAGAAAATGTAGAGATGAGCTGTAAGTTTAGTTCTGCTCCAGCCTGCAGCCCCCCCTGTGTGTCCTGGTACTTACAGAAACCTGGAGAAGCTCCTAAACTCCTGATTTATAGAACAAGCAGCCGTCAGTCAGGAACTCCATCTAGATTCAGTGGCAGTGGATCTGGGACTGATTTCACTCTGACCATCAGTGGAGTCCAGACTGAAGATGCTGGACATTATTACTGTCAGAGTGCACACAGTGGTTATGTGTTCACACAGTGATAAAGAGTGGTACAAAAACCTCCGTCAGTCAGAGTCACAGTGATGAACTGATGCTGCAGCTGCTCTGACACTAAAACATTATAATAATGATCTATTTTCTGAATTAATGAGTTACACTTTAAATTATTCTCAAACTGATTTTAAAAATATTGCCCATATGCAAATTCATGATTATAAAAAAATAAATAAAAAAAACGAATTAATATTATATGAATTGTATTTTTAAAAGATCATATCAGACCCTCACAATCATAATTATATGGAAATGTATGTTTAAAATATTAATTTGTAAAAATTTCAGTAACTAAATTTATTAATAATAATTTTGCTCATATTATCAAACTTTTGTCCCTTGCATTTCAAAAACTCTTAATTGTTAACTTTATCTAGAATTATGGGCACAATTATATTACAGAATAATTGAATATATATCAAAATATTTCAATCAATGAATTAAAATGCAATGAAATGTTAGCAATAATAAGATGTGAAATTATTCATGTAAAGATGAAATATGAATTTAAATGGAAAAAAAGAAATGCCATGAAATATCACTGAATATTAATACATAGTTGTAAATTAGCAAACAAAATCTACTTTTAACTATGAATTGATTAAATTCATCATGAAATGCAATTAATGAATAAACCATTCTAACTTTATTTTTATTTAACTTCGATAACAATCTCTAATAATTGTTGCCAAATGTTTTCTTAATTAAATAAAGCAAATTAAAATATCATACATTTTTATGATAGAATTTACTGATCTTATTGATCATCATTTTGGTTCCTCCACCAAAAGTGTAGCACAGTGCTTCATGAAAGCGTCGCACAAAAACCTCCGTCACACTCAGATGAACACAAACTAACTTCTAATCATTTGAACCATCAGAAAGTCTGTAGCTTCAGACGTGAATAAGTGTTTTTGAAAAAGGTCCTAAACACTGTTATGTTTCATGTATATCATCAGCTGTAACTCGTACACAGATTTACATAGAGATGATTTGCATTGCAGCACAAGCTTCAGGAGGTTTTATAGCTCTGTGAGTTTGAACTCTGAGAATCTGAACCAACAGCAACCATGAGCTTCATCACCATCTTCATCTGGATCTTCACTAGCTACTGCTTCACAGGTGAAGAGATAAACACTCTATTCTAACTGATCATCTGCACTAGAAATACTGTCCTCCAACAGATATTTAGAATCTGAACCAACAGCAACCATGAGCTTCATCACCATCTTCATCTGGATCTTCACTAGCTACTGTTTCACAGGTGAAGAGATAAACACTCTATTCTAACTGATCATCTGCACTAGAAATACTGTCCTCCAACAGATATTTAATTCTGAATGTTTATTCATTTTTCTCGATATAGACTCAGCAGGTGGAGTGACAGTCACTCAGACGCCTGCAGTCAAACCTGTTCAACCAGGAGACACAGTTACTATGTCCTGTAAAACCAGCCCTGAAGTTTACCAGAGTTGGGGTTATCAGCCTCTATCCTGGTACTTACAGAAACCTGGAGAAGCTCCTAAACTCCTGATTTATAAAGCAAACGTACTCCAGTCAGGAACTCCATCTAGATTCAGTGGCAGTGGATCTAAGACTGATTTCACTCTGGCCATCAGTGGAGTCCAGACTGAAGATGCTGGACATTATTACTGTCAGAGTTTCCACTACATAAACAGTATATATATATTCACACAGTGATAAAGAGTGGTACAAAAACCTCCGTCAGTCAGAGTCACAGTGATGAACTGATGCTGCAGCTGCTCAAACACTATGACTTACTACTGACACACAGAGACCAAACACAGAACTACACATTGTGCTCAAAATTCAGTTTTATGAGTTCGCCTGCCCATCCAGTCCATTGCGGTACCTAGAGGGAGAGTAACAGAAATAGAGGAGGAGATGGGGAGGTGGAGGGATGACAAAAGGATTGACGCTGGGACGGTGCAATGAGTGCTGCTTACCCTTGTGAAAAAAAAGTGCACTTAAGTATACTTTTATAAAGTGTACTTATTGCATAAAAAATATACTTTAAAAGAACACATGTAAGTGCAAATTAAATGGAATGTTTTCGCCGCTTAAGAACATTGTATTTGTAATTAATTTCAAATGTATCACGTTTTAAAGTTATATTAAATGCAATAAGTTGAACTATTGAGTGATTTTTTAAAACCACTTAAGTTGGACTTTGTAGTACATCTTTATATGTACTTTCATAATTGCTTCTAGTGTCTTTAGAATATGGTTAAAGTGTACTACTAATGTACTGACAAGCAATTAATGTTAACTAAAATATACTTTAATGTCAGTTAACAATACACTTTAATGTGACTTAAATGTAATGTTTTCGACCACCGCAATGCATATTATTTATAATTGATTTCAAATATAGTACAGTTTAAAATGACATTAAATGCAATTAGTTGAACTTTAACACTTAAGTGGGACTTCAGTATATTTTATATGTACTTTGAAATATGGTAAATATGCAGTTTATGGGGGATATACCCCCCACCCCCCAATAACCAAAACTAGCAAGTATGTAATTGATTTAAAATCAAACAAACAATAATGGTGCAATATGTTTTTTTCTTTTGCACACTACACTCATTTCTTATTATACAGTCATAAAGTCATTGTGAATCACCAGCAACATAAAAATGTTCTTGAGCAATTTCTCAAGTAGCTTTTTCATCTCAAGTTAATAAAGATATTATTATACACTCAAAAAAAATAAAAAAAATTATTGGTCACATTTGTATTAAAAAATTTTAAATTTAAGGGGTTCTAAATTAATAATGCATTTTTAATTGTTAATGTAATTTTAATAAGTTTTGATGATCTGTGACCTCTGAAACGACCTTTGCCCCCTCATGGAGATCAGAGTGACATACTTGTTTCTCTCATTGATGTAACTGAATCCTCAGTTGAATAATCAGAAAGCCTGTGGATTCAGACACACGAATCATGAAACATGTTTTTGACTCATAACATGAGAAAATATCCTAAACACTGTAACGTTTTACATGCATCATCAGCTGTAACCCGTACACAGATTTACATAGAGATGATTTGCATTGCAGCACAAGCT
>NW_015505198.1:4051-5002 GCF_001515645.1 Sinocyclocheilus grahami | reverse complement strand
TTATTAACAACACATCACAAAAACTCTTTACACACCAGAGATTGACGTAGAATAAAAATGCAAAAACATTTTTTAAATAAAGTGAAAACATGCCATTTTAACATTAAACACAATTAAAGCCACAAAAAAACAAATCAGTTTTCATCTGTAGGTGGGCATTTTCTTTTCAAAAAAATAACTTTCACCAAACACATTCAAACAAACAAGTCCTGCAGTTGACAAGAGCAGCGTCTTAAACTGACTTCAACTGCTAGTCAACAGTCTGACAGCTTATAAAAGCTCATGATAACTGTTAAACACACAGAAAACATCATTTAAAAAAACTGCAATCCAGTGATTCTCAGATGCTCAATGAGCCTTTGGGCATTTGTGTTTTTCTCTGTATAATGTGTCGATGATGAGAGTCGTATGAAGAATGAAGAAATCGACTGACTGAAGGAGGGTTTTTCCACAGAGAGTCACTTTGCATCGGCACATGCTTCAGCGCTCCGAGTGTTTATAGCGTTCAGACTCAAACACTTTATATCACACTGCTGTTTACCACGGTACAAAACCACCAAACAACAATGAATCTCTTCAGCAGCTTCATCTGGATTCTGACAGCTTTTATTCCAGGTAACAGAAGTGAAAGATGCTCATTTTTGACTCTTTGATGTTGATTTAATTTGATGAAACACATATAATGTTGTTGTCAGCAGCATCCAGAGGAATCACTGTGACTCAGCCTGAAGTTCTGACTGTTTCTAAAGGACAAGATGCCACTATAGAGTGTAAAACTGATGCTGGAATAGATAGCTGGGGTTTAGCTTGGTATCAGCAGAAACCCGGAGAAACTCCTAAACTCATCATTACTGGAGTAAACGATCGCTATGGTAACAGTTTCAGTCGATTCAGTGGGAATGGAGAACAAGGTGGAACTGATTTCACTCTGACCATCAGTGGAGTCCAGAC
>NW_015505198.1:1988-2386 GCF_001515645.1 Sinocyclocheilus grahami | reverse complement strand
AACCTCCATCAGTCAGAGTCACAGTGATGAACTGATGCTGCAGCTCCTCAAACACTATCACTCACTCAACAGTGAAGAAACATGATCACAGTCCAGCAGTCAGACACCTGCAGTGAAATCGGTTCATCTAGAAGACACATTTACCATCACAAACGACAGGACAAAAGATCTAATAATTGTAGAACAGACTGTAATAACTACCACCATTTCCACCATCTCAAAGTCTGTCCAGCTACGTGTGAATCTACAAGTGAAGAGTCTCCATCCCTCATTACAGTCCATTAAGTTCATTATGAAACTACCACTCAATCTTCATAACTGTCTCATCACTGCATGAGCAGAAGTGAAACTGTTCCAGTTCAGAGCGTTGAACCGATCAAACAGTGAAACTGTGAGTT
>NW_015505198.1:0-301 GCF_001515645.1 Sinocyclocheilus grahami | reverse complement strand
ATGTGTTTTTGTTGCACATTATTGAATTGCAGATGATTAAACAAGACTTTATTTTTCAGATCAACAAAGAAATAAAATTAGTGAAATATTAAATATTTGAATTAAAAAATGGTCAGTTATAATTATTAAACACAAAATACTGTTTTGCATGATTATCCACCTCCTTATGGTATTAGTCGATGCACATTTGGCAGTCACTATCTTGGTTTCTATCAGCGTTGCAGATCCGGCCACTGCACTTTTAACTAGAAAACTTAATCAGGACTGTCTATTTCTAAACCGGCCATACATTTGACTCAGA
>NW_015505197.1:3150268-3151846 GCF_001515645.1 Sinocyclocheilus grahami | reverse complement strand
GCCATCACAGGAATAAATTACATTTTAAAACATTAAAATAGAAAAAACATTTTTTATTGAAATAATATTTCACAATATCACTTTTTTTTCTGTACTTTTGATCAAATAAATGCAACCTTGAACATAAGAGAGACTTTTTTCAAAAACATCAAGTCTTACCGACCCCAAACTTTTGAATGGTAATGTACTGTATATGAAATAAATATTTTAATTGAAATATTATTAAATAACAGGTCTGTGTATCTGTTTATAATCTGAATTTGTTCTAAATCAAAAACTGATTACTTCACAGACATAAGAGAACATATTACACAGTTCTGATATTGGATATGTAGTTTATTTTCTACTAAGAAAATACATTACTTTTCTCAATAATTTTTTTTATATAAAGTCATAGTTGTGGCGTAGTGGTCAGTGCACATTCTTTAACACATTGAGCTGTGGTGCTCAGATAAGTGACATGTTTGAATCTCGCCCATGACCTGATTCCCCTCTTCTTCCCAGTTTCAAGGAAACTAAGTGCCCAGGAATTTTTTTTATGTCACATGATGAAGATTTGATGTCACAATCCTTCCACACTTTGGCAAATCTAGTGATTAGTCTTTCCAAAAATAATAATTGTAGCAACCCACTATCCTGTAAAGGACACGCATAAGACCAGCCAATCAGATTAGAGCTTGTCCAACCGAGAGAGTGCGTGGTGTTATTGTGTGTTATATACTTCGGAGTGTGAGTGTGCCATCTGAGATTGCGTTCATTGTAGAACTGTAGAAGCACACAGACATTTGAGGGAATAGCAGAGGCAGGGGCCAAGTCTTCTGCGGTCACTCAATACCCACCCCTGGGCTGCCACCTCCAGGTGCGTTCTGGGATGCATTTCTCCGATAAATCATTTACAGTGGCTTACAGTCCCTCAGGGCCCCAGATAAAGTTTGCCAATCAAAACCTGCCCATGCCTAGAGTTTAATTTTGACTTTGGAAGTGAATGTGACTCCCAGCGACTCTGTCAAAGTTTTAAATGGAGAGCGTCAGCAAGAGAAAGAGTTTTCTATGAGAGAGCGGTAGAAAGCAAGGGAGGGTGGAAGAGAGAGAGAGCGACAGCAGTTCCCTCTCCTCTGATCGCGTGCCAAGGTTTTGATGAAGAAAGCAAACGCACATCCTTTCCGACTGGTAATTCGGAGCAGCTATTGAGCAGCACTCGTTTGCCCATTTGTCTATTTATTTGTTTGTGAACGTGTTCGTTGGGCTTTTCTTGCTCACGTGCCCATATTTATTGACTTATATCTCTAGAACTGCTACATGATGAAGTGAGTGAATCGGACGCGCAGAGGATGAAAGAGTTGGCAGACCTCCAGTCTTCCCAAGGAAGCAGCTCTTTCTTTTTCTTTTGCTAACCCTCCCTTCTTTTTTTCCTCTCCTCCCTGAGTTATCTCATCTGGGCACGCGCTCGGCACAGGAGAGCTGCTGTACGGAGTGGATACGGGGGGCAGCTGGCCAGCACACTCTGAGAAAGTGAAAAAAAAAAAGACATTGAGGGGGAAACAAGATTAATTTAAAGGAGAGGAAATTGCACAGCAT
>NW_015505197.1:3149081-3149627 GCF_001515645.1 Sinocyclocheilus grahami | reverse complement strand
GTGTCATGTGTTTTTTTTTTCACAGGCCCAGGGAGAAAATGAAACCTTCTCTTTTCAATTTGGTGTATATGTGTGCCATAAACAGCATCATTGTTTTATTGCATCTCTCTGCAGTGCTGCAGCTCTTCTGTGTCTGTGCTGATGTCTGTCATTTCTCTCTACACTGTTATTAGTCACATTAGTGGCTCTTCAGGGGTTTGTGGAAGGCGGCCTGTTAATTTCCCACATGCAGTTTTAATTGGACCCTACCCGACCTCCTTTCCAAATTCACTTAGAAAAAAATGGTGGCTGTCATTTCATTTGCCGCAAAATTCACGCCTCCTTCTGCTACCAACATCCGCAGGAGATGATTTCTGTCCAAGAGAGGATTTCAAATTGGTTTAGCAACAAAAAGAGATAACAAACATGGGTCATTTGCTTTACTTTGCTGTGTTATGTGCAAGTTCCTTCATGTGTAAGATGTCAGGAATCATGAAAATAGAGGGTCCCGAGGGGTCGTTATTTTTGATGGGCAACATATTTCTCTGTGTAATGTTTGTCAATAAC
>NW_015505197.1:3146449-3147586 GCF_001515645.1 Sinocyclocheilus grahami | reverse complement strand
CACACACACACACACACACACTCACACACACACCTCTCAACAGTGCTACAGAGAAACCGCACAGACTGACAATCGATCCAAATGTCAATGGCAATCTTACAGAGCGTCGCTTCTAAAGATCTCCCACCTCATATGGTCCAGAGCTTCCACAACCTCTTTCTCTTAATGTAAGACAACTTAATGTGTCAGAGCATGAGGGCTAGTGTTTGATGGAAATACTGCAACCTTTGGACTTTCTAGCAGTATCCGTTTCTTCCAAGTTTGCTTCAGTCGTCATATATGTCATGTGTCGCTTCATAATCATGCAGCCACTTAATAACATATGTATTAATTCTATGTACAGGTGTGTTCAGTGGCGCTCAGCTAGGCCCAGGTGATCTGGTACAGCACCGTTTGCGCTGTGAGGAGGTGGATGCAGCACTGGGAATTCTGGGTAATATGGACTGGGCCATGATGGGAGCAGAGTGTTACAGGTCACTCATCTCCATCACAGATCACCTGCTGAGAAAACCACTGGACCAGCAAACTGAAGGTAAAGACTCCAGACCTGTAGGCTTTGATTTCTGAATGGAGACTAAACCTAAACTTAATTAGTGTCAGAGAAAGTGCCAAACAAACTCAGCTTGGAATCAAAAAGGTCTTTACCATTTCAAATAACAGTATTTAAATATCTTTCAGTGCTCTGGTGCTGAGAGCAATAGTTAATGGGACCATGGAGCACAATGTAGTCCAAATGCAAAACGGACCAAGTTTGCAAGTTCCAACCTCTCGGTGCTATTTGATTTTAAACAGTGAGTTTGGACTTGGAGGAGGTAATTATTCATAGAGCAAAAGCATATCCATTATCTAGAGCTTCACTCGAGTCCTGAATGTACGTCACAAGCCACGCACAGGGAGAGGCCACATGGAGCACAATAAAACAATGTTTTTATTCATTGAAAATGTACACACAGTGGCTCCAAAAAGAATTTAAACCACTTAAAAAATATCAACAAAATATCAAATCAAGTGGCATTGTCTTAAATACGATTTTGAGTAGCATACAAACTTTAAAAGTACAAATTCTCACAAAAATAAGTTTGAAATGAGTAAACTATATATGTGACCCTGGACCACAAAAGCAGTCTTAAGTTGCTG
>NW_015505197.1:3144794-3146098 GCF_001515645.1 Sinocyclocheilus grahami | reverse complement strand
TGGAAGCAGCATTGGGGATGTTTTATGCCCCCTGCAGACCCCTCTCAAACACTGTCATACTGGAGTACAGAGACCCCATCAGCAGATACGCCCGCCGATTCTTCCATCACCTGCTCAGGTACACACATGACACACACTCTACATAGAGTACACACCACCTCCTGCATGTGATTGAGTCCGCTTTAATTAAAAACAATAGTTAAATAAAAATCAGCAGTCAGTCAGGTGTTTAGAAATGGCTGTGCAATACTTCTGACTTATCTCTTCCAGACACCAGCGGTTTGAAAAAGCTTTCTTGCTGGCTGTAGATATCGGTGCGAGAGATCTATTTATGGTGAGCATGCACTTTCAAACATGCACAAACAATGGCAACAAAACAATAAAACGAATATCTCAATCTAGTAAATTTTTCAATAAATTAACAACACATTCGCATGTTCACGATTCTCTGATGTCGGTTAATGGTCACATGAAATACAGGTAAATACATTTTTCAATATTTCATCTTTTTAGTAAGTGTTTTGTTTTAAGTGTTTTTGTTTTGTTTTAAAATTATTTATTGTAATTTGACATTATTGTTTAGTTATTACATTTTGATCAACTCACAAATCCTCTCCAGTTCCCCTTTAGAAACCCCCAGGAGTTCATGACATTTTGTACATATGAAAATGTTCAAAACTGCCAGGTAAACTGCAGGCAGAAGCATGTTTTAAATAATTTAAATAATCTAATGAAGTCTTTATAAGTTACCAGTCACAACTGGATGTATTTGCAAACACGTTAATCTTTGATCATTATTATTAAAAAGACAAATTAATTTAATATTGTGACTGTATAAATAAATAAATAAAGGTATTAATAAATTTTTTTTAATTATCATTGTCTATGATTATAGTTTAGTTATGGGTGCATGCAGAGAGCTTTGAGTTGGCTCTATTTTGGACTGAGAGGCTCTGGGCAGGTGCAGCTCGGGGTTTGAGGCCCCTGGCCATGTCACGTCCCCTCTCTCCTACCATAACAAGAATCCCTGAGACTCCAGAGAGCAACAGTAGCTAAGAGAAAGAGGGAGGGGGCGCGGAAGAAAAAGAGCGAGGGAGTCTGTCTTTCACAGCTCTCGTGGCTGGTACACTATCTTTTCTCTCCCTCTCCTTTCTCACTCCTTTAAATGGTCTTGTGTGTGTGACCCCTTTTCTAGGCCTCTTCTCTCCATGCCCGAGTGACACCTTCCCTATTAGCGTTCACACTGGCCGCTGTCTCCTTCTTTCTCTCTGTCCTTTTTTCATGCAGTTCCTCTCTCTCCCTCC
>NW_015505197.1:3139974-3142377 GCF_001515645.1 Sinocyclocheilus grahami | reverse complement strand
TTTTGTTACACTCCTGGAGCTGATTGATGAACTATTACTAGGCTGCAATATTTTTTTTGGTTTTTGGTTATTAATTAATGCAATTTTTTGTCATTGAACATATTTGCTTTTTCCCCATTTTGTGAAAGCAGTAAGACTTTCTATAGTGAATTTACCACTGTGTTGGTAGGCCTCTCTCTTTAGATTATTCTGGAATTAACTACTTGTTAAACCTATTTAATGATTTTTAAAGACTTTTTAAAGATTTTTAAAGACTTTTAGTTGAATACACCAAAGATTTCTGTCAGTAAAGCACATCTGGTGTCATTATTCACACATAGATGTTCTCTGAGCAGTCGGATGTGCTTTATCTTTGTTGTACATCTCAATCCGGCATCCATTTTGGTGGGACTAATGGTGTGTGACATTTAAAAACATGTTTGTGGGTTAATGGAGGTCTCCTGACTGCACAAGGCCCTAAAATAGATATATTATAGTCTATTCTCTGGGATGAGAGGGCTCATATTTAAGAGAGAGAAAGAGCAAGAGCGACTTCTCACACCCACCTGCTCGTAATGACAATAGTTGAAACTATTCCGACATGAAGAGCATCGCTCCTGCTTTTTAAAAGATGACACATGCCTTTCCCCACATCTTTGTGCTTTTTGAAACCAGTATGATTGCATCCGGTCAGAGTTCAGGGAGAAAGAGAAAAGGAGGGAGGACAACATAAAGGCGACTGAACAAATGAGCAAGACTGATTTTTTGAAAGTTTGATACTTTTATGTTTTTTTCCCCCCTCTGAAACTTCAAACAGGTTATTTAATCTATTCTCTCTCGCTCTTTTTCTCCTGCAGCCTCTCTTTGCACCTTCTCTCTCTTCGAGCAGAGCGCAAAAATGAAAAAGGGAAAAAGCTGAAGTATTGTCATGTGAGCTGAGATTAATTTTAGATTGCTCTGCTGTTCTGCTTTACCTTCAAAGGACCTCCATTATGTGGCAGCAGATAAGGGTGAGGTGGTGTTAGCTGCTGTAGCCAAGAAGAAGGCTAATGAAATAGACGCAGAGGCACAAACATTGGCACCAGGTGAGAGAATCATTCACAAAATGTTAGTTACAATAAAATGCTCCAAAATCTCCTATTGGAGTGTGATTAATGTTTATAAGTGCAAAATGATCACTCATAAACTCTCATCTGCATGTTTTCATTTACTCTTCTAGAAAAATTCAAATAAATGTTGCAAGGTAAAATTACCTTGGTCACCAAATGGAATTTAAAAAATATTGATTTCAAACAGGTTTTCCCAACCACATTCCCTTCGTCTTCCATTTTGTGAACAAACATAATAAGCTGTGATGGGTTCAATTATTTTGACAGAGAAAAATGATTCCTTTCAACTTTGAAATTGTCCGGTTTTTCCATCTACAGTCATTGCATGTGGCATGTCACAGAAGAATTTACTCTTGCTCCAAGTTCAAAAAACGTGTGCACTTAATTTCATTCAGTCTTTCATGATATGACGTAAGGCGCATGTGACCCTGGCGGTGGCACCACTGGGAAATTAAAAAAAGTCATTAGGTTTCGTAATTTTTAATCCCTTATGTAATTATATTTGACTATTTTAAGGTTGTTGTTTTTTAGCTCTGTGTGCAGATATAGAGAGAGTTTGATTCATTCACGTTGTTAATTGGCTGAATAGGACTGGTTTAAAGTGCATTGACCTCAGCTCTGATATTCTGTTTCCTGCTGACCTGAAGAGGATGTCCTACGTGCTGTTCATCAGTGATGTTCAACATACATTTCCTCTGCCAGCAGAATGGGCATACATTCAAATGAAAGAAGTGCCGTAGAAAGAAAAAAGCGAGAGGGGGATAAGGGACGGACAGAAGTAGTTCGGCTAACAGGTGTACAGATGAGACAAGGGGAGGTATTTAGCTTGTAATAAGGGGGTGAAAACTTGAGGGTGTGTGTGTTTCCCACCCTGTCTGCCCATAAGCCTCTTAATTATGTCCTTGATGATTTCCCTGCTCTCTCACCCCGAGCAGACCTTAGCCTTGGAAGGAAGTGCTTAAGAGTGCGAATGTGAAAGGAACAGATGGGCAAAATGGTG
The DNA here is from genome assembly GCF_001515645.1 of Sinocyclocheilus grahami. Taxonomy (NCBI): domain Eukaryota; kingdom Metazoa; phylum Chordata; class Actinopteri; order Cypriniformes; family Cyprinidae; genus Sinocyclocheilus; species Sinocyclocheilus grahami. The sequence continues at coordinate 3,140,289 of NW_015505197.1, read as the reverse complement.
TGTTTGGGGGCATTTTACCGCTGTTAATAATTTAAAATGTTACAATTATAAGTCATTGCCTGAGATTTTTTTTTTAAGTGCAAGATACCCCTTTTCTCTCTTTTTCTTTTCTGTCAACTCTACGTTTTCAGGTCAATAGCTTCTTTCAGGTGCCGATATCTTTGTGTGCAGGGATTATTCTGGAATAGAGGAATATTTAGAGGAAATTCTGTAGGGCAGTGTGCGGGATCATAAATAGGGAATGAGCGCGGTAGGATTCAGCATTGTGCTGTGCATTAAAAAGACAAGGTGTCTTGTTTACATTTGGCCAGCCTG
>NW_015505197.1:3091998-3135445 GCF_001515645.1 Sinocyclocheilus grahami | reverse complement strand
GGACCATTGGCTTTATGCTGACTCTTTTTCTTTCTGTCCCACTTAAGCTCCCTCAATCTCCTTCAAATCCTCCCTCTCCCATCAGCTAGTTCCGAGCGGACGGCCCAAAGAGGATGGAGTGGGATTAAAGGGTTTTTAAAACATAAAATAAGGAGTTTTGGGTAATTTGGCAGCCTGAATCCCAGTTTTCAGGCCTGTACTGCTACATGGCCGCATACAAGACATCAGAGGGTGATGCTTCCACCCAGATAAATAGCAGTCGAGAGCGAGAGCGGAAATCCTCTTCTCATTTTTCACTTTTTGTGTTTGTTTTTTGTTTTTTTATTCTATTTAACCAGACTAATCTGGTCTCCGATGAATTTTTATTGTTTCTTATGCCGAGCCAATAAGGCTTAGAGACACCGATTCGAGCTTCATGCCTGCGTTGTGCTGGCAAAGAAAAAAAAGATCGGGCGAGTGAGCGAGAGGAGTACAATGACTTGGTGGCATCATTGTCGGTTGTACTAAATCCAGCACTGCGCAGGGAGAGAGGCAAAGATGCGGATATCTGGAAAACATCCCGACACACATCTGTTGACGTATCCTTTCATTCTCGCATACACACACACACACACACACACACAGCGCACTCAGAGAGACGCGTTCCAGCTCTTGGACTCGTGACACTTTTTGCATCTGTGCATGCATAGCGATGTGTATGTGTTTGTTCGCTTGTTTGTATGGTGTGGGCTGCGCCCCGTAGGCCTCATTTACTCCTCCTCCCTCGATTCCTTGTAAGCACCATGCATCACTAAAGGAAATGGGGAAAAAAGCACAGAAATTGGCCATCGCCAGTCGCCGCAGAAAACCTAAATCGCACAGCCCACAATACGACTGATAACATTCACGCTATCTTACATGCTTTCTGGATTTGACGGCATGCTGCACAGTGGCAGCGTGTTTTTTGGAATACCCATGAATCCCCAGGAAAGGCCTGACTTCCACACGTAGCTTCACCCTGTTGAGGGTCGGACCTGATGTGTGAAAGAGATCCAGGTCCGTCTGCTGTGAATGCTAATACACATTGCTATTAGTGTGAACAGGATAGTAATGCTGGATCCTGTGAAGCATTCATACCTCCATCTTTCTGAATGCAGACGACCAGAATATTTCCATATAGCATTCAGGGTTAGCAGTGCACATGTAAACCTGCTCTTGAGTCTGACTGTATAGGGTAAGAGAGATTTCTTTAGTCAGTCATGTATGAAAAACATGATTCTCGTCTCTTTTTGTCTGCAATAGGGCTGGAGAAACGTCAACCTCTGAGGCTACAGATGACTTCTCGAACACCCTCACAAGTCATCGCACCTGGCCTTGGAAACACACAGGTGTGTTCTTTTGAATACAAGTCCGCTTGAGTAAATACAGTTCTCAAAGTAGATACAAAAGTAACAGGGTTGAATGACTACTGTGTACTCAGTATTTGGATCAAGGCGCACAGCTTGTTTTTCACATTGAGCTTTATGGTTATAATTTATATTGACTTTGTGTTTTACACAGAGCTCTACTGCCGTAGATTATTCTCTCATTAATGCCCTGAGAGTGATATCTTTCCTTCTGTTTTGCCCTCTCAAAAATAGGTTCAAGTTGACTGCCTTTTTTCTGCTTGTATTGTACTTAGCTAATCATCCTAAAACATGAATGTTTTATTCTTTTCTGTCCACAGAATAATTAAACTTTTTCCCATACATATTTATTGGACAGTAAAGACTGTAGGCTATTACAGACATTTACATCAGAATTTTAATACATGCATAATCCTGAATGTTAATGGCACAGTCATAATTTACCATGGAGAACCCTCCTCCAGTTGAGCTGCAGAGGATGCTTGAACTCAACACTTCCACCCACTCGTACATACAGTACATTTACGCAAGATTACTGAGTGATTGGCGCTCATCTGATCACCTGATTCAGGTGTGGATGCAGAAAGGTGGCGCTGTGACATGCAAAGCAGATGGGTTGAAGTAGATCTTTAAATGTTTTAAGATGCTTTTTGAGACACGATGTGATTTTCACTTGTTAAGTAAGTTTTTCTTAATGTTTTTCTCTCTTTAGAAATCAACCTTGACCGGAACACCCAGGTAATGATTTAAATTTCTATGGTATATTGCTTACTTTAAAATGATACACTGTGGTGTTAAGTTTTTGTATGAGCAACATTTACTGTTCTATAATTGATGCATGTAGACAAATCAGTTCTGCCGTGTGGATGCAGAAAGGTGGCGCTGTGACATGCAAAGCAGATGGGTTGAAGTAGATCTTTAAATGTTTTAAGATGCTTTTTAAGACACGATGTGATTTTCACTTGTTAAGTAAGTTTTTCTTAATGTTTTTCTCTCTTTAGAAATCAACCTTGTTGACCGGAACACCCAGGTAATGATTTAAATTTCTATGGTATATTGCTTACTTTAAAATGATACACTGTGGTGTTAAGTTTTTGTATGAGCAACATTTACTGTTCTATAATTGATGCATGTAGACAAATCAGTTCTGCCAGGTATATGATATCTAAAACTGAGCAGAATTTTTCTGTGAAAAGTAGTACTTTTTGTTTATTATATATATCTTTGTCATGTTTTCACTTCTAAAAAAAATTAATGATTGTATTAAACGAAATATTTAATATCTATTACTGCAGTTGTTGCTGATAGTTGTAATAATGATATTCATATTTTGTGACTTTTAGGTGTCTGAGGAGGGGAAACTGAAAGTTATTCATTTTGGTTTAGTGTAAATAGACATATTTTGTACAATTAATAGGTTTTAGTATTTTTTTATTTATTTTTTTTACAATAGAATACTTTTTTTTTACTGAAAGAACCAGTGTAACAGATTAAATGTGCTTAAACTATAAAAACTACTTTTAAATAAAACATATTTTTGCAATTCTTTTGATTCGGTTTTGATTACTTTTTTAGATTGATGCACAGTGTTTGTTAAAGAATTTCATGTCACATAATTTGTCACACTCTATTTTGGAAAAGGGGTTGTAAAATCCTGTTTATGGCCAGTACTGCACAGTCTCGTTGAGTGAAAACATTTTCTAACCTACTTTTTCACGGTTCTTCCTTTCTCTGTTACATATATTGCCTAACCACTCTGGCTCGTGCCAGTCACTATCATACTATCAAAATGGATGTTTGAGAGTCTGTGCAAAGAGGGTTTTTTATTTATTTTAGTAACACTTCACTTTCTTTGAGAATGGTGGCACAGAGGCCACAGTAGTATCCCTGTTCTTGATCACAGGATCAGTGGTGTGGCTTGTGGGCTGGGTTTAATTCTCCACCTGTTTGGTGTATGAGATTACATGCAGAAGAAATGCAGAGGGATACGCAGTGCGTGTCTCTAAAGAGGAGGCTGCCGTTTTCCCCCCACAGTCTACATACACAGCGGCCGTGTCAGAACTGTCGCCGGCCTGCTCGCCGAACTTAATCTGACAGCACCCAGCCATCCATAATCCCTCACTGTATCGTAATCTATTTACTTTGCATTCTAAGAGGATTTTTTAAAAGTGTATATATACAAGCTATATAAATATGAATTAATGCTGTAAATTGAGGACGGGTCAGGAGAGGAAGCTTTTGTGTTGTCACCTCTGTTTTTATGTCCGTCTGTTGCTTATTCTTTGCACATTTTCAGGAAAAATCAGTTACATTCTGTTGTCACCGTATCATAGCATATTTTAAACATCACTTTACATGTAACTGTCTGTTGTAATATGTTGTACACTCTTAAAAATAAAGCTTCTTTATTGACGTCTATGGTTTTTGAAAGAACCTTTAACATCTTCACTGTGGAAAAAAAACCTTTTGGATCCTTTATTTTTAAGAGTGAATACATGTTATATACAGTGGGTACGGAAAGTATTCAGACCCCCTTAAATTTTTCACTCTTTGTTATATTGCAGCCATTTGCTAAAATCATTTAAGTTAATTTTTTTTCCTCATTAATGTACACACAGCACCCCATATTGACAGAAAAAGACAGAATTGTTGACATTTTTGCAGATTTATTAAAAAAGAAAAACTGAAATATCACATGGTCCTAAGTATTCAGACCCTTTGCTCAGTATTTAGTAGAAGCACCCTTTTGATCTAATATATATATATATATATATATATATATATATAATATAATATATAGAGTGTCTGTGCATTTTATTTGTGCATTTATTATGATAATTGTTCAGACAACTCACTATTATTAATGTCTTAATCTGATTTTCTAGCAGTTTTCAAGAGGCATCTGTCTTATTTGAATTATATTCATATTGTTTTTTTAATTAGTCTGGCCTCCTGTCACTGATTGTGTGCCAGGAACCATTTTCAACAGCTCAGACTAAATCTTAAAAATGTATAATCACATAGGATTATTTGAGAGATCACAGTTTTTCTGTGAATGACAACCTTGTAATCCTGTGTTGTCAAACTAAGAAAATGTTTTGGATCGAACAGTCTTTTTTGGCAAAGATGCTGAAATTTGATTGGCACATAATTGGGTTTGGTAGATGAGCTTATTTCATAACATCAAGAACCATTGTTAGTTTCTTTTAATGAGTTATGATATAGAAGCTTAGATGATCTGATCATGTTTGTGTATTTTGCAGTATTACAGTCATGGCCATGAGTTCATGCTTCTGATATTTTCTTTTAATATTAAAAAATGTTAACTTTATAACCAATGGTACAAGTGCAGAAGTTTTACTAATGCTATGGTAAGTTTAGTGTTCATGAGTTTCTGTGAGCATCAAGGGCCTGGTGTTCTTCATAGTTCATCAACGATCTGACATCTAATTCAAGCAGCTGTTATACTCCACCAATCTGCACATACAAACAGTCATCCACTGTTAGTGTTTATTTCCTGGCGGGCTGTAAGCAGAGAGCAAACTGGTTTTCAGTACTCACTAGCCCACGCCAGGCCTCAGGGTTCAACTGAGCGCCTTCTTTCAGACAGTGAGGTGATGTCAGTCTGGTCACTTGATATGAGAAAAATGAACTGGACAAACTGTTCTCAGCTCAATTAAGAGTTAATTAACTCTTCCCATTTTAATTGCTGCTATTAAGATCAATTATGTCACCACTCAGATTGGATTGTACTGTTTTGTCAGCCAACACTTGAGTGGTAAAACATGGTAGCCTATACATTACCGGAGAGATCTGTTCCAGTCTCTATCACATTAAAACTTTTTGTGTGTTTATATTTCTTTCTTCCATATAAAGAAAATCATTCCATATCACAATTTACCTTTTTTTGAATTGACTAAAAATGTGAACTAAAAAAGTTAAAAAAAAGTTTTTCAATTACATTTGTTCAAATAGGTCATATTTTTTCTGCAATATATATCAACATTTTCTTATTCCTGTACCAGCAAAACGCATTTATAAACTACAACAATAATAATTAATGATTGTTATACAATTCTTCACTGCTTCTTTAAAAACAAGCACTTTTTGAAATTATTTCAGCATTTAATTAGATCGTTTGAATTTTTTTGAAAATAAAAATAAATTTTATTGAAGAGTTGTATTCAAGTGACTGTACACTCTAAAAAATGCTGGGTTGTTTTAAACCAATGTTGGGTCAAATATGGACTAACCCAGCTGTTGGGTTAAATTTGGGTTACATTTTTAAATTCGCTTTTTAACCCAACAGCTGGGGTAGTCCATATTTGACCCAACATTGGGTTGAAACAACCCAGCATTTTTTAGAGTGTATGAATCTTTTTTTTAAAGGAATGAATAACTTCGTTAACACACCAAACTTAATAAATCGCTAATACGTTGACCCAAATAACTTAAAAGGTTATAGTTTAATAGGAGCTACAGTCTGTAGCCTACCTAAACTGTGAATATATGGTCAGCTACGGAGTTAAATACAATTCTTCACTGCTTCTTTAAAAACAAGCACTTTTTGAAATTATTTCAGCATTTAATTAGATCGTTTGAATTTTTTTGAAAATAAAAATAAATTTTATTGAAGAGTTGTATTCAAGTGACTGTACACTCTAAAAAATGCTGGGTTGTTTTAAACCAATGTTGGGTCAAATATGGACTAACCCAGCTGTTGGGTTAAATTTGGGTTACATTTTTAAATTCGCTTTTTAACCCAACAGCTGGGGTAGTCCATATTTGACCCAACATTGGGTTGAAACAACCCAGCATTTTTTAGAGTGTATGAATCTTTTTTTTAAAGGAATGAATAACTTCGTTAACACACCAAACTTAATAAATCGCTAATACGTTGACCCAAATAACTTAAAAGGTTATAGTTTAATAGGAGCTACAGTCTGTAGCCTACCTAAACTGTGAATATATGGTCAGCTACGGAGTTAAAGATAAAGCTATATTATGAGCTCAGCAAGTGTCCATCCTGACCAAGTGCCATAACGCCGTCTGTCATCTGTTCCTAACACCTCCGCGTCAATACTGTAGGAATAAATCCCTCTGGTGGTTTTCCCACCCTCAGCGTTTCTGTAACTCTCGGAGGCCTGGAGTCAGCATCTCACCATCTCAGCAAACCCTTCGCTCATCACACGTCCGTTTTCCCATTAATGGTTTTGGTCAGTAATCTCTTTTACAGTTTTCACATGTAATAATATGGTGCCAGTTGTGGACGAGCAGTCCCACTCGGATGACATTTGGACATATGAGCATGGATTGCCTCACACAGCAGTAATGGAAGCGTCCTATCCGCTTCACGATATGAGAGAAAATTCTACGTTTAGAGGACACCTTCAAAACAAATACTTGACTGAGGGAAGTTAGCTTCTCAAGCTTTTTGCTCTAATAGTTTCTCTTTCTTTTAGTTTAAATAATTGTATTCGTATAGTGTGAATCATTAACACAGTTTTTATTCAAATAATAATAATAATAGGCTAATCAAATATTTGAAAATGAGACTAAAATGAACGTAAAGCGTTCTCAGTATAGCCTATATTGTAGTTGAGTTGTGGTAGCCTATAGTATTAGCCTATAACTCAAACTTCTGTCGAAGGCAGATGCCCTCCAGGTGAAAACTGATTAAACAATATATTCTGGTTGAGTAAATGACAATATAACAGCTGAGATAGTTCTCAGAACGGAAATTTGAAATGAAAAATATCGGACCAATACAGGTTAAGTGAGACGGTTTAATCACTTTATCGTTGTTTACTATATAGCCTATACTTTTTACCATTTTTTAATTCAATTTTTTTCTTTTATTTTTCATTAGTTAAAAAGTGTAAGCTAAATTATTATGAGAAGAATGTTCCTCTTACTTGTATCCCTACCATTCAACTCGACTTGGATTTAAAATAACGTCACATGCCGGGCTTTACATTTCGAAAAGCATTCTAGGCCTATTTCAAAATATGAGTAACATTGGATGAACTTTGGCAGTTGATGAGTGCTTAAATGACGACGTAAGAGGCTGTTATTAAAGGTTTTAGAAACCCCGTGAAATATTATATGTAGCCGGACAACAAGTGTAGGCTATAAGGACGAAACATCTGAAGACTGGAGCATGATTTATTCCGGTAGCATTGCGTCCAAACATTGTTGGCTGTTACTAATAGAGTGTAAAATAACTGACAAGCTCTCGGAGTTAATGGACATGGATTCGCCTCGCCAGAATTATGCCAGCGTCAGTTGAAAGTGTTGGAACGAACAGGCCCTAAAGGTTTCTCTTTCTCACCCCTCGGGCTTAAGCAGGTGCTCCACGCGAGGGAGTGTCCGCCTCAAATTATTCCCCAGGCAGACAGGACGCAAATGTTTGTTTGATGCAAATCGTACAAATCCATTCGTGTTCATGTGTCGCTGAGCTGCGGTGGCGTCTCAATGCGAGCACAGTAAAACAAATACGCGTAATGTTCTCCTGAGCCAGGTGTTGATTCAGCTGCCAGGCCAACACATCAGTAATTAGCACACAAAAACACTGAAGCTGATTAAAGTCGAATGGGTTGTGTACATTCGTTCTATCCGCTGCTTAATCGACCAAAAGAAAACTTTTTCTGTTCGAACACGTTCATCTAAACAGCTTTGCCGAGCCCTTGTTTTTCTCCAGCTATTTCTTTACTGGCCCGGTGCCTGACGGCTGCCTCCCTCCTGCTTTTGACCCATTAACCCAGACCCACCCCGTCATTACCGAATCAGAGGCGGCGATATCGCTCCGGGACCGGGTTCTTTTGGCGAAACGCTCTTGTGCTCCAGAGCGCGCGGAGATTCTGCTGGGAAGCAATTATCGCGAGCGCATTCAATTACGACCTGATCAAATGCGTTAATAAATATTTAAGAAATTTTGCGGTGCCGTGGCTTTTAACAAGTTCGCACAAAAGACCTTCAAACGATTGTATGTTTTCTAAAGACCAAATGAACATAGCCTAGTTCAGTTTTTACACCCCTGCACGCGCGCACACACATTTACGGTTTATTAAGGAGGAGCAAAAACTTAATCCTTTCCACATAACGAAAAATTAAATCAGTGGCATGCGATTTGACACACACACACACACACACACACACTTTAAAATCCTCACAGTCCTATTAAAATAAACCAATGAATTTCCTCACGTTTAGTGCAGATAATCATTCGGCTGTCGATATGGTGCACAGGTAAAAAAAAAAAAAAAAAAAAAAAAGGGAAGTATTAGGCATGTAAAATTCGTTCTAAATTCAAACTGTATCCAGCATCTCACCAAATAAATAAAATTGAGGTGCGTTTATTGAATTTTTTACTTATTTATTCGTTTGTTGAGAGTTGAAAACATTTGCAACATCACGAAAATAAATTTTGGATGTTAAAATTGGACATACCCCAATCAGGAGTCATGTGATATTTTGGTAGTTAACTGATCTTTATTACGGACATGAATGTAATGATCTGCGCCTGCAGTAGCCTACATTCAGCATTTCACTGGCATTTGGGAATTCTTCCTTAAACCACATTTCGTTATCCACATGATTTATTTTCCGGTTAGAGCAATTAAGTCAATGCATCCAACAATTTTAATCATGCCCGTACTCTTCCACCGCAACAAATCGTCAAATGCTAGTTACCTTGGAATATCAAAACCAAATATCCCCCGCTCTAAAAATGTCCAAAGTATAATTAAGTCTTGTTTTTTTCTTCAAATTTTTATTTTTTTCCCCACATGGTGTTCTCAATATAAAATCCTATTTTTTTATTTTTTTATCTTTATTTTTCAGGGTAACAAAAATTGGTTTTCGTTATATCAAATAAGACCAGCGGCCAATTCTTGATCTTTGGATTATTTGGGAAAAAGATTTACATAAAGTCGTTTCAAAGTCTTATTAAACCATTTGAAATCCAGTAACACCAACTAAATATGGTCAATGTAACTGACCCAAATACATATGTACACAATTCAGCTCCGTTAAGCTGACTAGAATCTGTCATCCTAAAAAATAACCATATTTAGAAAACGAAACAGCTGTACAGGGTTCGAGAGGTGGAGGTGAAACGGTCGCTGAGCGTTCAGTGTCCCGTGTAGAAAAACGGTAATCCAGATCAGACAGGAGAGTGACGCGAGTCCGGCAGAACACTTCAGAACCAGAACTCTGGGTCGTCGAGTAAATCTAAGTAAGTCTCTTCAGGGAAGAAGAAAAAAAAGGGGAAAACTAGCTTTCATTTCCCTCCACAACTTTGCCGTTTTCTCCCTTTCTTTTCTCTCTCTAAAAAAAAAAGAAGGGGGGGCTCACTTTTCAAAATGTGATGAACATCTAAATATTGTGTTCAAATCTTTAAGTCCATATATTTTTTTCCCTTAAACTCAGCACACTATTAAAACAGAGAGATGGTGAAAACAGAGGGCATTAAAAAAAATCAGATCACAAGACTTGGAACCTCCAGGACGCTTGGTCTTTGTAGTCCAAACAGTCTGTAGTGTTTAAATTGAGCTTCCAGGAGGAGGCCGTTTGCTCCTTGTAATCCAGGCAGTCAGAAGAATTGAAGGCCAGGCCAGTGCCACTGTAGGCCTGGTGATGATGGTGGTGGTGATGTCCTGAGGACTGACTGATGTGGTGGTGGGGGTGCGTGGGCATGGACGACGCTGTCATGGGGCTGAGCTGATGAGGGTGGTGGTGAGAGTGCATGGGGGCCAGATAGGAGCCACAGTCCACTCCGCTGAAGTAAGAACTGGAAGGAGTCGGGTAGCCCTGGCTGTAGCCAGTGGTCTGGTTGTAGGGCATGGGGTAGGAGGAACCGGCCGTGCCTGAGACGGAACGCTGCATGCAGGAGGCATTTGAGGGAGCGACGGGCTCTGGCAGGGAGACAGACGGGGGTGCGGAGCCTGGAGAAATGGCAGGGCTCCAAATTGATGAGACAGTGCTGATAGAGGTAGAGGTGCTACTGATGCCTGTGTTATTGGTTGAGGAAGAGGAGGAAGAGCCAGCGCTGGAGACGGCAGGAGGAGTGAACTGGCCGCTGCTCTCTGAACCCGTGCTCTCCCGGGTGGGTGAGGATTTCTTCTTTGCGGGCCGAGCTTTAGTGCTGCTGCCACTCTGCTGCTGCTGACGACATTTAGCACGCCGATTCTTAAACCACACCTGCAGGACAGAGAGAGGAAACAAACACTTCAAATATGCTTTAAAATTCTGGTTGAACAACTCCTTTAAAAAAAAAAAAAACAGAGGCATGAAAATACGATAGCACAGTCCATTATATCCAATACACTAACACACATGCACAGAGAGCTCCATTAAATGATTATGGAGGCCTTCCGTGCATGTCTGAAGGACATGTTGGAGAGCCATTGTGCAATATCAGAGTGGAAAATAGCTAGTTATTACCAGTTCCTGGCTTTAATTTGCATGCAGGGCCTTTCTGCTTTACTGTGTGGATCTAATTTCAGTGCTTGTAGACGGCTGGGTGATAGCAGCCTATTGAGTTTCTCCGCAGAGATGGTAATTCAATAGTGGAAGGAGGGTCTGACCGTGTAAAGCATATTGTTTCATGTGCTTATTAAGAGCAAATAAAATTGCTTGGGAAATTGACAGAGGGTTGCTCCTTTAGGCCTCAGATCATTTCAGAAAAAGCATTATTTGCATGAAAAATCTACAGTAGACTGTGGGAATTTTACATTTCCTCATCACTGATATTTACATCAACTTCAAGGTAGAGTGAGCCTTTTAATCACAGTGATCATCAGTACCATTTGGTCTAAATAGCCACATTTCTTCAGTAAAATCAGTTCAATATGCACAAGCAAATGCACCAAACACTATTTTGGTTTGGAGAGTACAAATTATTCTAGCATAATTATTAAATTCTGTCATGCTGCATAATTTAAACATATCGAAAAAAGAAAAAGAAAAGAAAAGAAAAAAAAGCAGAAATCACCTGGCAATTAACCCTAGTTATGTAATGGCTGTATAACTAGGGTGACAAAATGTTAAAAACACCTAGGAGTCTATAATAATAATAATAATAATAATCATAATAATAATAGCAACAATTGTAAAACATTTTTTTTATTTTTAGACTCTTGTGTGTGTGCTTTTAAAAAAACTACTACGAACTTTAACGAAAATCAGTAGGGGGAGCAGCTGAGCATAACTAACGTTTTTGGAAAATTGTCATACATTAAATAGTTTTTTAAAGAGAGAAAAAAAATGTTCTCAAACATTCAGTGGGTACATGTACCTGAACTCTGGACTCGGGAAGGTTGATCTTCAGCGCCACCTCTTCTCTCATAAAAATGTCCGGGTATCGAGTTTTGGCAAAGAGCGATTCGAGAATGTCAAGCTGTGAGCGCGTAAATGTCGTTCTTTCCCGCCGCTGCTTTCTGGGTGTTGCTGCAAATAACAATAAGAAAAAGGTCACAAGTGTACACACAATAGCAAAATTAAGCTTTATAGAAATAGTGGAAATGTCTGCTTAGATGTGAAATAGCTTCAGGACATTTTAAGCTACTATTTTCGGAAATTATTATTTTCATTTATGTATTTATTTTACCTCAAAGCGGTTTAAAAATTGTAGCGGGCTACTTTACATAGGTTTTGTGGATTATATTTAAAAAACATGTTGCAACGACGATGCAATAAGCATGTTAGGCCCAGCAAGTTACGAAAAAAATTGACAATGTCAAGAATATAATTTTTTCCCCTTAACTGAAGTGCCTGAAATAGTTAATAAATTTATCACAAAAATTAGGAATGAAAGAAAAGGGAAAAAACCGGGATTCATACTCGCATTTAATGCTCGCGTATATCGCGGTGTTGAACAGTTTATAATGCACGTAAAGCGTGTACCTGGGTATCCGACGGACGGGTGCAGCAGGTCCATGGCTGCGCCGCTCAGCCCCAGGCCGTTCATGGCGTAGGGGGGCTGTTTGAGGTATGACATCATGCTAGAGGCAGTCACGGGTCCCCCCAGATCTTGCCAATAGTTCGATTTCCCCCGATGTTGCAGTTTGACGAAGGACGGACCCAATTTATGTTACTGAAATGCGATTGCAATAACACAAATAATATTAACAGCTGATATGCTTAACTAGGAAAAGAAAGTACGAAAAATGCTAAGTAAATTAAACATGTCTCGACACGAGAAAGTATAAATAAGCGATAGACAACAATTGATTGGTTTAAAATAACTAAGAATTACTCTATAACCTTTTTCGATAATAGCCTAATAATAGCGTAATGTAGCCTAATATTATTATTAATAATAATAGACAACAAATCTTATTTCTCTTTTCTAATAAAATAAAATAACGGCATAATGGTGAAAACGGCATACCAGCACGCAAATTATAATTGCATTCCTAAATATTTCTATAATTGTACATATATATAATTGTGTGTGTGTATATATATATATATATATATATATATAAAACATGCATATATAAAACACATGCATATAAAATATTTAGCAAACGTTGACTATTTATTTTACATTATTTTTAAAGCACTGATTACTAAATACGGCTCTGCGGAGCTTGTCTATCTTAACGAGGCATTTAAGACCAAATCTGTGCTGTTTCAAAGTAGGCCTACTTATAAAAAAAATTACAAAACTTGCAGGCCTAGTAAACATGGTCTCCAGGGTCACACTGAATTTAGCTTTGTGTAAAAATGTAACTGAAATAATCTAATTTATTATTTACAACAAAACTATTTTAAATAAATAACATCTCCCAAAACAGACGGTACAGGGTAAAATTGAGAGTTAGGTTACTTCTAGAAAATTGTTAAACTAGCCTATATATCATCACACAAATAAAAAATAAAAAAGGGGGGGGGGGCATTAATCTTTATTAACGTGTTGTACTAGTTTGTTGGTCATTCAATTTTTAACAAAATTTAGGAGACGACTGGTTACCTATAGGGGAAATTAATGTGGATGGGCCCCGTGCTCAGAGAACCGAACCGCTTATAGAGTTCAGTGTATTCCAATCTATTCCTTGCTTATTCTTTACTCTGTAGACTAGTTAGAAAGAACACATCTACGTGCAAATTAACTCAATTACAATGCAGATTAGACCTCTGGGGAAACACCTTCATTTCTTGGCCTTATCACCAAAATAAATTAACAAAAACCAAAACACGCCTTTCCAATTGAGCTGGGTTACACTGCGGTGAGAAGTTGATCTTTGCAAAACTACTCGCGTTCCTTTCAAACAGACGGGTCGCTATTTTTTTTATTTTTTTAGATTTAGTTCATCTTGGAGTTAATTTACTTCTAAGCGATTATGACAATTACCAGACTGTTTACAGCGTAACTTAAAAACAATACTGACGTCGGTACACAGAATAGGAGGAACAAATTAAATCAATAATAATAATAATAATAATAATAGGCTAATACAAACTTTTGCACACTCCTTTCAAGAGGACCAAATTTATCTACATAGAAAACAAATGTTTTGCCAGTATTAACACAATAAACTTGTATTAGTTCCGTTTTATGAAAGTGTTAAACGTTAACAAAAAAAAGAGAGAAAATAATCTAAATTAAAAGACCCAATTTTTTAGTTTTTACCTTTTCCAGAACCCTCCGTCCTTCTCCTCTCCTGATTTTTTGCAGTCTGACCAGAAGATAAAAAAATATCCACCAATGCAAGAGTTCAGAAAGGCAAACCGACCGAGGAACCTCACCAAATAAATGTCGTCTAAAACTCTCCTCAAAGCTGCAGATACGCAGCAATGTTGATATGACGCACGTGTCTGGCCTTTAGCTGGACTTGTTGTTGTAGGCGAGTCTATTCAGAGTGTGTTCCCGGGGTTTAAAACCAAATGCATTAAACTCGTCTGCTTTGGCTTTCTCATTCGTGTCTGTCACTAGTTTAAGGTGATTGCTAATGTAGACGGATGGAGATTGATCACCTTCTCCTAACCCTGCCTCTCTAAGAGCGTAGGACACCTGCAGATCCGCCCACTCCAGCCAATCGCCGCGCAGTCTCTGCTTGATTGACAACTGTACCAGCCAGTCCATGGGTTGAACATCCTTAAAGCCCCACCCCGCGCTGACTAAAGACATCAAGAACAAGCCCCGCACGAGTAAATCTTTAGAATTTCCAGAAGACCTAAATATAGAGAAAATTGTAGACAATACAGTTAAACATTTCCTAAAATTGAAGACAGATGGAAAATAGGCTATATTAGAATCTGGGCTTCACATACAAAAGTCGTTTTAAAATTAAGGTAGGCTATAGAGTGAGCTTTAAACATATTAAGCCTAAACCATTTAAATTATACTATTTTACCGAAAGATTGCGATATAGACAGACACAGGAAGTCGTGTAAAATCTAAACAATATATTTGTCTAAAAGCTTAATTACAATTATAACTGTTTTGCGTCTTGAAATGTATTTTATTTATAATTTTATTTTATTCGTTTTCCCAAAAAATTAAAATACACATTTTTACATTAAAATGACAAAAGTGACATTATGGCATATTTAAATAGGCTGGCATTAATTTATTAAATCATCTAAATGCAAAATTTATCAACGTGGATTAACCAGTGTAATATAATTAAAGCTATGCATATCCAAAATCCAAGCAGTAAAGGACATCAAGGCCTTTACTGAAATGTCCAAATTCCACCGCAAATTCACAAAGTATCGTTTGATACAGAATTTAAGACTCCCTTTGGCGATCGATTCGTGTTGTCCATCGATTTGAAGCGGTGTAAAATGCAGCAAAAAAAGTTTCATTTATACACTTGATCTATTTTCATTTTTAATGTTACCCCGCCTCATGAATATTAATGAGTGGCTAATCCCCACTTAGAATTACATTTCAGAATAGTGTGCGTAAAGTTTAATAGGCAGACGGAGAGGAAACGTGAAAGGGAGTGAAGAAAAACTCGGCCCTTCCAGAAAAAAACCGAAATCAGCACACAGAGAGAGTCTGAGCCTCAGAGAATCAAAGAAAGCACCTTTCAAGCCTCACTTTCCCAAAGAAATGCCAATAAAATACGGTAACAGAATATCACGGAGGGCGCGGTGTTTCCTTAACTGTTTCTGAAAGGCTCAGAAGATCTTAATAAGGCTTCGCTCAGTCCTTTTGTTGATCTCACAAAATCAACTCATTCTAATTGAGGCCTGAGCTGAAAGCGACCTAATGTTCAAAGCAAGTGACCGCCGGAGGAACGTAATTACAGTTTTACTATATGGGGCATCCAATCAAAGACCGGGTGGCTTTACACGTTCTTCTATAGATCAACAAAGTCATCGACAAAAGTAGCCTACTCTTGGGAGTAACAGAGACGCCGCTGTTAGCCGTCAATAGACGCGAAAAAACTAAAGGGAAAGTTATTGGATACTGCATAGAAGTATGGAATGCGCATATTAAATGTTTATACTGCCTGTTTAAAGCACAAGTGTTGGCACCAGGCCCCAAAAAGGCCGATTCCACCTGTTCTTAAACTATTTACACGGATAATAAAATGGGATCCCAAATGCACACAATATAAATATATACAATTCCTGCATTTTGTCCGTTTGCTATTTAATCTCTCGGCCCTGATGTTGTTAAGACCCGTGATGAAGCCAGAACAAGTATCAAGTTATCAGGTTGCAAGAAGCTTTTGTAATAAGAGTATTTTGTCTAATCCTAAATTGCAGCCGAATTTTCTAAATGCTGAGCTGGTAAATCTCGGGATTAGAGGAGGCGAGAAGAGGAGGGGGAAAGTTTGGTTTCTTCAGCCGGCAGGATGGGAGCGGGTCGGCGATGTTGTCGGTCCTTATTAAAACGACGATGTATAAAATACGATATTGAAGCTCGTACAGAAGGCTCGGTACCGATTCCCCCGGTGTATTTTAGGACGAGGGAAGGATTTTCGGCGGTCGAGGGGCTTCGTGAAGTCCAACAGCACAACACCTGAAGTCAGGCCGTGGACTTCAAAGCAGCTGGATCCACAGAACGCGCATCTCTGCTCGCGCTGAGATGCTCTACTTTTACCACCGTTTTGGAGAGCTCCTTTTTTATAAGAATATCTATTTTAAAAGCTTTTTTAAATGCTTCCCCCCCCACTAAACATACTGTTGGTTTGAGCCTGAAAACAATGATCAGCGATCAGGTAAGGGAATGAATTGTGCATTTTGACAATGCTTCTGCATGTGAATGTGTGAACTAGAACGACCCAGATCACGTGTTTATTATTATTATTTTTTAAAAATCTTTATATTTGTTTGTGTTAGTGAAATGCACAGAAAATGCCAGAGGTATCTAAACTTTCTTATAGTTGCGTAGCTGAAACAGAACATTAAATGAGTTCTAATATAATGTAAGAAAGCCCAAATGCATGAAATATTTTCATCATGAAATTGAACTTATATATTGAATTTATTTTTACAAAAAAAAAGCGCTTTGAACAGATAGGCTACTCATAAAAAGTGCAATAAAAAGACAGTTACTTTAAGCGTTTTCCAAAAGTAAAATATTAATATTCCACCTCACGTGTTACTGGGACAAATCAGATGTATAGAAACACATCTTGTATTAAATTAGGCATCTGAATGGACAGCAAAACAGTTAAAAGCGGTCATTTTTAGATATGAACACCACGCTACCGTCTCATCGGGATTACACGGAGCCCACCACAGGTCTAATGCATCAAATTATGACATGCGTTTCAAGCGACTCGCAGGCTCAAACTCTCCGATTAGTAAAGGCAGCAAACAAACGTCCTTTCTGTCGCCATGTAATGGTTTGTGAGCGCATATAAGTGCCTACTATTCAGAAGATTACAGTCATCTGTGATAACTGCAAAATAATAAAAACAAAACGCCCGGGGGAACGGAGGACTACAGTTGGACCCAACCATCAGCAAATTAATGTAGAAGTATTAGAGAGAAAGAAGGACTAAGGGAGGACGTCAGCTGTCAAAACTTATTTTGCTCGTTAAATGGAGGCTGCGGTGAAGGCTGTTTGGCTGAGAATGAAGTGTCTGAGGGAAAGCAGATGCTCTGGACAGTGATTCTGCCTTAATCTCCCTCTGAGGAACGACCTCAAACCAAACAAAACGCAAACATCCATTTAGAAATAACCGTAAAACGCAGGGGAATTTTCGCAGTCCCTCTTGAGCGCCTGTGAATGGTTTTAATTGTTTAATTGTCCGTGGTGTTTCGTCAAAGTGCGACTTCATAAAGTTTTATTAAAAGAAACGATTGTCTGAAACGTCAGTACAGTCAGAACCTGATGAAAAACATATATTCAAGTGATTATTAAACCAGTAGGCCAAAAATAATAGGGTAAATCCATGTAATAAATGACAGAAAAAAATATGCAATTATTCGGACAATTGAAATAAAAACGAACAGAATTGCATAAACGACAGAATGAAATAAATGCGTTTTAAAAAAATGATATCGTAAATTCATTCACTATCAGCTGAATAAAGATGACACAACATTTGCTGTAGAAACACAAAGCCAAATCCTTCAGCAACACCTAAAACCACACGAGCTGCTGTTTGATTCGAGTATGAAATCATTTGGATTTTATTTAACAGTGATATTTATAGTACAGAGGAATAAATAAACCGGTGATGCTCATCCAATAAAGACGTGAAACGTAAATATGCGGACAAGAAAAGCCTTCCTTCTAACTATACAATAAATATTAAAGTCCTTAAGCAAATGTACAGGATTGTGAATATGGTTACTTTAAAAACGTCTTAAACAGTAATAAAAGCAAACAGTAATAAATTACACTGATCTGCTTCTGAAAATAAAGTTTTGTTCCAAGCCTCCAACAACAGTGAAATGAAATGTACAACATGACCGTGTGTTTTTCTATATGCACTTGCAGTATTTCACTCTTCTCACTAAAGCAAGCTCAATGTTTGGTAAACATATTCAACAAAAAACACAAAATATATTTTTGAAAACAAAACAATATTTGAGTCCCCATTCTCAAATATTCTACACGTATTAAGTTGAGTAATTAAAACATTTCCGTTCTTGTTAGAGGAGAATGTTGACAGATTTTTTAAAAACTGAAATGTGATATGATTTTGAAACCAAATCCTATTCACAAACAGGAAATGTCCCCAGTTTAAATGCTGTACCGAAACTTTGAGTTATAATTTCCTGTAAGAAATTGAAACGCATTCGGAAGGCTTTGAATGCCTTAGTGTTGAGATTAATCAAGAATGAGAATGGATTTAACCATTTAGTCAGAAAGTTTTCAAAATTGTACAGCTTTGCATCTCCTCAAATATTAGTTCCTTAAGTACCTTGTTTGTGAAATCCAACAAAGCAAACCTAATAATAATACAGTTTTTGTATTCGTTTATGTGAAATAATAAATCTCTCAGGTATTAATAAAACAGGATGCATCCCAGGCCATTCAGCAGTTCTTAAGCCCTTAATGATAACAAACAGATCTACATATGAAGATTTAAATCAACAATAATAAAGTGTATGCTGTGGTCTCTATGACAAAAATACATTTCAAGACTTTGTAGTGTACATGTCATCTTGCGCCTTTTTTGCTTGGGAAATGACCGTCACTGAAGAACACACTTCTCCTCTTTCTTTGCCATCTTGCCTTTGTTCTGTTCCAGGGTTCTCTCCAGGTGTTCGTCTTCCTCCTCAGCCCTGCCGACACACACACACACACACACACACACACACACAGGATCAAAGGTCATGGACACCGACACAGGAGAATGTCACCTGCACCTCCAGCACCAATGACCTGTACTGTGTCTGAACAGCTTCAGAGTCATTTTGGCTCTTGAAATATTCACAAGGCCTCTCTGCCTGACTCCATCACCCTCACAAACCACCTAAACATGCTTGGTGGCAAAGAGAATGTGGGTGACTGCAAACTTTGGCCTTTAAAACCCTCTCTGAACCACGCTATAGGGCCTGGAGGACTAATCCTGGCTCTGACAATCCCACAATGCCTTGCAACAGGAAGACTTACTCTTTCTCCTGGGCATCTAGGTCTCTAACCAGTGCGTCACGTTTGTTGACCAGTATGACCAGCTCATCCAGCAGCAGCTGCTCTCTGCGTTTTTGCGCCTCCGTCTTCTGCCAGTCTGGAAGATGGAAAGGAAAAATGGAATCCTGGAAACAATACTTAAGGGGATAGTTCATCTGAAAATGACAGTTCTTTCATCATTTACTCACCCTCATGTCATTCCTAATTTGAAAAATAGCTGTTCTTTGTGTCCATACAATGAATCCCATTGGGCTCCATTGACTTTCAAAATATCGTATTTTGTGTTCCACAAAAAAAAAAAAAGTCATACAGGTTTGGAATGACATGCGGGTGAGGAAATTATGTCAGCATTGGTTGAACTATCCCTTTAAAGACAGACATCATATACTGGCTCTTAGTGACAAAGACATAACAGTCCCGTGATCGAATATTCAGAAAAAGAAAATGTAGACCGTAATGTTGTTGAGTTATTGTGAAGTTGTACCAGGGCACCCACAGGTGGGTATGTATGGAGAGCAGCCACATGGTGGAATTCAGACAGAAAGGATCTGATAACATGAGTGAATGCGAGGACAGTACATTGAGTACACTAACTGCTTTCAGACGCCTCAAGAAGAGACACACTGATGCCATTTCTAAGATTGAATCGCATATAAATACATTAGAATTCAGATTTTTTTCACTTAATCACACAGTTCCATAATCTGGAAAAAAAGGACTTAAATGTTTAAGTTCATATGTGGTTTCTGAAAACAAATGACATAAATCCAAAGTTTAAAAGGTGTGTGTGACTATAGCGAAGGTCTCTGTGAGGTGACCTGCTCCTGTCTCCCTGCCAAAAATGGGTCTGAAATATCAGCCAGGCAGACGAGATCAGGCCTTACTGATACCAGTGCAGATTAGGGCCCTGCTCACAGCCAAGGGGAAGTTATCTTGCCGGGCCTATTCTTCAGCCCGCTGTAAGAACAGACTGTACTAGTGTCTTTACACTGCTTTATTAGTGCTCCCTCATGCACACAAAATCAACTTCTCTTGTTATAGGGAGACTAATTTTGACACATTCGACCTTCTGAAAAGTCTACCATTAAAATAAGTGTATTTCATTAGAATTAAATATTTCTGTTGCAGTTGTGAGAAATTGCAGTGTGGTGCTGAGAGCGCCGTTGGTCCTAAAAGCCCTGCTCCTTGCTCTCGTTTAACCTCTTTGGCTTTGAAGTGGAGCACAGTGGCAAAATGAACAGAGTTCTAATATTTGAAAGTTATTTGGCCCCCAGCAGCTAAATGAAAGTCTTTGGTGTTCAGAGAGGCTAATGCTAAATATTTGAGAGAATTTGTCTCTGCTTTAACAAATTTGCAGAATTTTAAAAGCTGCAGGAAGAAAAATGAAAAGGGAGGATTTTTGTACTTTAAAAAGCAATTTAGTGAAAAACAAACAAATATGAAGTTGAATTTTCTGTTATACTAGCAACACAACACAGGCCGGTCGTTTCCTGTGTGCCCACAGTGCTGACCGCATTTAACATCCTACAGGCCAGACTGTTTATCCTGCATCGCTCTCCATCCGTTCTCTGTCTTTCACGACTCTCCTTTTAATTCGCTGTCGTTTCTGCTAGCCCTCTGTCAAAAATGACAATGCCTACTTCACAAAGACCTGCCTGGAGGGTAGGCTACGACCAACAAAAACTTCTCCTGCATGTCCCAAAGAGGTAGAGAGAGAAAAAGCCCCTCAACTCTTTACCTCCTCCTTCTGTTCCCCTTCAGCATTCTCAGCCAAAAAGCCACAGATCCTCCCCTGCACCTCCGGCAGAGGCCGCATGCAGCTGTCAATCAAGCGGGAGTGGCACCGCCTCCCTCATTAAGAAGGTAAACAATGAATATGGACGCAGAGGGACACGGCAGAGTAAACGAGCGATCGCCAAAAAACACAAACGGAAGCTGCTGCCTCCTTCTTCTCTCTTTTCCTCAAAGAAGTGATGGATGAAGGCTATTTGGAGATGGAGATGGTGGTGTTGGTGGGGGGGGGGGGGGGGGTCAATCCTTTTTGGATTACTCCCCTCTTTCTCTCTCTCTCTCATTGCCCTGGGCAATCACGTTAAAACTCACATGGTTGGTGCTTATTCAGATAACCCTAACAATGCACACCAATGGTAACCATGTGAGCACTCACAACCCACAGAAGAATGTGCTGGTTCAAATCCCCATGACCCTCCTCCACAGCAAAATTTATTCAAGAGCGCAACCTGCTCGGCAGCTTCAGGAGGCACAGAGCTTCTTCTGAGAGTTCTGCTGAAATATCACTAAACACAAACTTCACACACATGTTCTGCTTGCTTTAGTGCATGGACACACGAAGCAAACTTTTGGACAGAATGGAGAGTTTTTTTGGTTAGAACATTTTTTCTGAGGAAATATGTAGTGTTGGAGGAATCCAGGGAAAAATGCATGATCTTATTACAGCAGATTTGGGTGAGTCCTGGGCAGGCTGGGAGCTCCGGCGTAAGATGGAGCTGGAGAGAAGCCAGCTGGGAATGAGACAAAGACCAACATGGAAAACCATGACAAGGAAGATGACGGGACAACAGTTCCTGGATTCTTACTACGCTATCCCCAAACTACGTCTCCCATCTGCTATATCAGATACAAATAAAGTGACTATCAAAAACAAACCAAATACACAATGTCTTTGTCTAAATGTTTGAATCACTAATCTGCATCTTGTGTTTTTGTGCATGCATATGAGTGATGTAACTAATTTGGTTTTTGAGAAATGGGAAAAAAATTCAACTACACAAGGTTAAAATGCTGAGGAAAAACAACCTGTAAATCATTTCAGTAAAAATATACAGGATATCATTTATGATATCAACTACTGCCAACTACAGATAATTATCACTTAAATCCAAATGGTTTTAAGAAAAAAAAAAATCTAAAAATACAAAAAAAAACAACAACAACAAAAAAAAAAGATTCTGGTGTCATTTCTAAATGCAGGAAACACAGCCGACTACACAAATACAATCATCTACTAGGTGCAGTAATATAAAAGTGAACATTGAGAGTCAAATGCTGAAAGCGACAGCTAAATGGAAATGAATACAGATTTCAGTGAATAGTGTAGAATGAGAAAGTGTGGTCTCGCCTTATCTCCAGTTCCAGTCAACTAGCAATCTTGAAAGAGTTTGCAACATCATCAAAGCCGGCCATTTGATAGGATTCTCACACTGCACCCAATCAATCTGAGGAATACGGCAGCCCAGACATGTAACAAAGCTCAAATAGATTTACAAATGGGGTTGTAGGGGGATAAGCCCTTGCACAGGATTACATATTGATTTTAAACATATAAAAAAGCTTATCATATAAAACCGTAACAACAAAACTGGGGGACCTATGCAGAAATCCCTCGGCAAAAAGGAGCGTCCACTTTCAAATATAACGCCCCGGAGTGCACCGCATTTGAGGAAAGAAAGAAATAGGGAGAGGGGAGGGGAAAAAATACGAATTTGAGAGAAAGCGTGTGTGCATGGCAGGCAGATAAAAAGGGCAAAAAGGATCAATTTAGAAGCAGAGAAATAGGAGTCATGGCATATTGTGGAAGGCCTCGCCACTTTTCTTTGCCTCCCCACAGCGGAGCACAGACTGAAGGGGTTATCGTTTAGCTGACATTAACACTCACCCTGTTTGCTCTACACCTTTAACCGAATCATTCCCGTCTTTTCAACCTGCCTTTAATTTCTAAAATATTTTCTTTCCCTTTCTGGTATCCACAGGCTTCAGATCTAATAGTGTGTAATGCAACAGGCAAGTGTACCTGAATTTAAGTCAGTGAGTAATGATATCTACAGTATTAATATTTATTTAAAAAAGAGCAAACTGATCCAACTGACAAAGGTTGTTCCATATGTCATGCTAGTCAGGGATAATCTATCTATAAAACCTTCAAATGCTTTAAAAAAAATTAAAATAAGGCTTTGCTGAACTAAAATTTAAAGTTTGTCTTGATAAACTATGGCTTTCCAGTTAAAAATTTGTTATATGTACTCCTTTTAATTGTACTTTATACTCAAATGTAAATTCAAAACTCAATTCTGCATCCTGTTTGCCATCTCAGTTGCTGTGCACTTATTTTAGCAGTCAGCATGAAAACATTTAGGACACTTAGAATGGAGAAATCAAATAGTTGTTGACATTCTGTGAAAAAAAAAGATATGTAAAATGCTCTAAATGTTACTCAAACCTCTCCATGACATCTATATGAGGCTTCGATATTACTCATCTCCAGGTCACAGTGACTGTAGATTCTCCTCTGCACAGTCGTGGGGTCAAGGAGGGTGAGTATTTTTCTCTATCAGCAAGAGAGTGTGCACTGATATATGAGAAAGAGTGTGTGTGTGCCTGTCTGAACGCCTCAGCCGCTACACTTCCAATGTCATCAGCTGACCAAGCAAATCAGCAATTACCTGTCTGCATTGGCTGGGCGTGAGAGCCCGTTGGGGCTCCAAATAAGACACGGACCTCCTCACCAGCAGCTCAGAACTATCTCTGACTCGCTTCAGAAACAACCTGACTCTGAATGCCAAGTGCTGAGCCTCATGGGAGAAAGAGAGAGAGAGAGGGAGCAAGGGAGATAAAGTGAGAGAGAGAGAAAATAACTGCGAGTGATAATTCAACAGGTAGCAGTGTGTGGACTGATAGGGTTGTTACAAGCAGCAGGGACTGAATCACCACTGCTATGGATGGACCCCGTCACCCTTGCACATCCAGACCAATATTTGGAACTCACTCCATGTTCACTGATAAGTGGACACAAGACTGAGGCACTTGAACATCTGAACGTTATTAGCTTAAATTCTTGTTATCGGGCTCAGCATTTAGCGTTCAGTATCATGGCGTCTCTCAGCGTGGAGGAATCTTTCAGAAACATGTCAAAATATTGAGATGAACCATGTTGATCTGCCACGGTGAAGCCCTGGAGGTGAGAAAGCATGTGGCGAATACGGGGAGCATCACAATATGGGGAGCTATGCTCTCTGCTTGGCTATTCATGTCCACTGTCAACCTCTCCGAACTAATTAGAATTGATTTATGATGGATCAGCTAGCTTATCAGGTGCAGAAAGAAATTACCATGGTTAGCCAAGCGGTGAGAGGGTCACCATCGAATTGTAAAATCAATTTGCATTGATTGTAAAAGGTTCATTTTGCGAAAGAGGACACAGTCAAAGGGATTAAACTTAACCAGACAACTTTGATACCGCACAATAGGCTTTATTTTTTACTTTCCTTACCTGTCTGTATAACACACACTCAAAAAGCTTATAAACGCGAGTGCGTTCTTTGACACCCCAAGGCACATCAGATTTAATATTGACGTGGAAGTGACAGCTGCACTTTTGGCTGTAATACTTGCGGTTTAGAGAGTAAATCATATATATTGTGTCCAATCCAAGGGTGAATTTGTAAGATCTACATTAATAAAGGGAGCTAAAACAATTGGCAGCGCTATCGAATCAGGGCTGGGTGGGCGGAGCCACATCTGAGGTGTCAAAGAGCAGGTTTAATTAAGCAGGAGAGGATCTTTGCCTTTCACAGAGCGCCTCACAAATTCACCCCCAAATCCCTCTTTCACTCCCTCTTACCTTCAATCGCCAGCATTGCCCTTAATTCTCGGTTCAGCAGCTCAAAGCGTCTCTCCAGATCGTGTTCCTTCTCCCTGGGCAAGTTGTAAAAGTTCATCAATATGTTAATTACTAAATCATTAAACACTTAAAGAAATCTTTAATAAACATTGATTCGTAAACTCGCCAACTCTTTCCCTACCTCACATTAATCTACTGCAAATAAGCGATACACAAACAGGAACAGAGGGGGCCGAGAGCGGGGAAACGGTGGTGGGGGGAGGAAAGCGGGCGGGCGGTTGGAGTATCACGCGGCAAATTAAATTTTGCCACTTTCAAATGTATTGGAAATGAGCTAACTCTGTCCCTAATAGAATTTGTCCTTCACAGCCTGTTCAGTGACTAAAAAGAAATGAAAGAAAGAGAAATTATCAAGGCCCTTTTAATTGAGCACTTAAAAAGCCCTTTTCCAGTGATATAATGTGATTAGAATACTTCAATCTGTCATTTGTGAGAGCTTTGATACTCTGTCTCTTTCTTCTCCTCTCTCTCTCACTCTTTATGCAGAATGAACAGCTGCCCAGATTTCTGTACGTCTCACTCTCACTTTTAAAGAAAAGGATGAAAGGTTTAAAAAATGAGCATTATCATCTTTTGAGGCAAAAAATAAATAAATGTCAAAGCAGTTAAAAAAAGAGGGTAAATATGTGGGTTATTGTCATAATGGCTTCCTCTTTTAGATGAATGAAGTCATTTTTTCAATTCTTCTTTTTTTTTGGTTGATCCAATTCTCATAATGGGTGGAATAATACAGTCTTTGAAATCACATTATTGCAGACGCGTCTGTACTGATTTGCCGTTTTGTCTGCTTTACGGTGGAGGGCCGCTGTGGGAGGGGTGGAAGTGAATGAGGGGCCCTTCTGACTGGGCTCAGGTCTCCTGGGAAAATCATTTCAAGTGTGGGTCTCAACATATTATAGGTGTGTGTGCTCGGAGACCACCGCTTCCATTGGTAAGGGTTGGAGAAAGAGAGAAAGGGTAAACATGAACTCACAGCAGAGAGAGCTGGTTCTGTCGGCGGATCAGAGCATTCTTCTTGTTGACAAGCGTAAACCATTCCTGCATCATGGATTCTTCCTCTTCCTTATTATTGCCTGAAGACACACATACACAGAAAACCTTAGCATGTAAAACTTTATTATAACATTCTTATCATATTAAAAAAACATTGATGTGATGCAGGGTTTTTTAAACTAGGTCTGGGGACCCCCAGTGGGCCATAAATCGGTGCTAGGCCTGCATCAAAAAAATAAATAAAAAAACACTACAACAACAACCTTAAAATAAAATACCTTAAAATATCTGGAAATATCTTAAATTAAGTACAGAATTGAAAATTTTTACCATTTCATCATGAGATTAATCATGAGATTAAATAACAGATTATTTTTGTATATAGTCAAAAGGTCTCACTAATTACCCAGGCATGCTATATGTCTGCAGATAATAATTAGCCAACCATTCATATTCCTGCCAGGTAAACCTCCATAAAACCATTTAATTTCCAAAGTCTCACCCAGTTCTTTAAACAGACACCTTAACAGAGAGAAACACACACACACACACACACACACACACACACAGACTTTTGACTGACTTTCTCTGGCATGGATAAGTTAAGCACTTTTTTCACTCCTCCAACAGCCAGCGGCGGCCCACGGTGGGACGATGGCCCTGTCACTCATCCCCACCAAAACTCCCCGGCCCTCCATCAGGGGAGCCACTCTCATGTCTGCCAGTGCCAGATGTGTGAAATTCTGTATTTGACGACAACGCAGAGTAGAAGGGAGGAAAAAAAAAGAGGGGGTCCGGGATTTAGGAATCAAGCCTGGATTATTGTAGTCAACTTTTAAATAGTGCAGCTCGGAAGGGATAAAGTATGCAGTGACAGGTCATTGTAGCGACGCACAGTCAAATGAAACAAGCAAATAATAAATGGTAATATTAAGCTTTTGTGACATTGTAAGGGAATGACGGATTAGCAGCCGCATCCCGGAGGCCATTGCCGGAGCTTCAGCACTGACAGATCCCTGACAGCATGAAAGAAGTCCTCGCTTTACCACTAAAACAAATAACACGCACACAAATACATTCTACAGTGCCAACACTTAAACTATGACATTTGCTGGGGACGACCTAAATAACTGATGTCCTGAAATTGAAAAAAAAAAAAAAAAAACACGTGAAAACAAACAAACTTGCAGTTTTTTTTCTTAATTTAGATTCATCTGACTTAAGGTCATGTGAAATCACCACCGCTATTTTAGCATCATTGAGATACTATTATAGTTTTTATTATTATTTTGAATGAGTTTTAATTTTTATATTATCATCTTCATTTTAATATATACGTTTTTGTAATTGTCGTTTTTTTTGTCATTTGTAGTAGTATTGTTTTTAAATGTCTATATAGTTTTTATTCATTTTATTTCAGTTTTAGTTTCTACATCAAGTTAAACTAAATTAAAATGAGAAATGTTGCCTTGAAAACTAGCTGAAATCATTTTTTATATTGAATTAATTTTTTTCAGTTAAAGTTTATTTTATTTCAAGGAACAATTTTGTTTTAATGGTTTTAATTTGAGTTTCAGCTTTAGTTTACTATAACAACCCTGAAGATCACAGCTAAAAATGCCACAATTCATACAGTTTACAGTTTAAAATAAATCAAAATATCTCCATAGATCAAGTTTCACAGATATATTGAATGTAGTGACTTTTTAACCCCAAAATATGGCATTTTGGTGTCTGGCTGCATCCCTTTGTGTGGTTGAACACTTTTTTCCTGCTAAATAAATGTAATACATTTGAATTTATTGATTATAGAAATATTGTTTTTTTGTTGAAGTGTATATATCTGCACTAAAACAATATTATTTTAAAGGACTGAATGGTTTTGTGCAATCCTATATAATATACTACATCTAGAAAACATTTATATTACACAGAAATGGACATTTGTAAAATACAAATAATACAATTATATAAACAATTCTAATAAATTATCTCAAACATTTCATGAACTTTATAAAAATGTTCACATGATTTATTTTCTTCAGAGCACTAAATAAAATCTAATGAAAACTAAACAGAACCTGCTTCTTCTTTAGCCTGGCTGATCATTCCCAATAGCATTCACTTTGGAATGAAGAAAGGTAGCACAAAACTCAAGAGAGACTGTCACACACCCTACAGTCCACACATACATGAGCACGAGGGGCCAGGCTTGTCTGGTAGGCCCGAGGGTCTGTGTCCATGGCAGGGTGATCTGGCCCCAGTAGCAGAATCAGATTAAGATAGTCATCTCAGCAAATGCTGCATTCAAAATAGATAGCATTAATGAATTCCTAACACATTTCACAATCTTCCCCTCTTTCCTGCTAAGCTTTACTGATTATTTACTGCTACAGCACACACACATAGACAAAGCAAACCGTAAGTCACCCAAATGTGAAGTTTCATGTGAATATTTTTAGGTAACATCAGCTAGATATATATACACCTGTTAAATTTCAAATACACCTCAAACAGCTCCAGACATGACTGACATGATTCCAAAATATCAATTAATTATCCGAGCTGCTTTAGCAACTGTTCTAAAAACCACAACTTGATGATATTTGGAAAAGATTAGTGTACAAGATCTTCCCAAAAGTTTCCAGAATGCCTAAATATGATTTTCATTTTCAAGGCATGTAATTAGGCAAACGCTGTGAATAGAAAATTAATTATGTGAATTGAAAGTTCTATTTATTTATTTATTTTATTAGAACCTTATTTAGATATTTACAGAATGATAAAAAACAAATAACTCTGAAGTAAACCTCCGCAACAGGGGGATTGTTTTGCTTGGCATTTTGTTTAATTAGAAAATTCCCCCTCATTTGATTTAGATAAAAATCTTTCTAAAGCATTAAGAAACCAGAACAATTACAAATTAATCCTGAGTCCTGTTAAGAGCTGGGTGTCTTTACTGAAGGAAAAAAAAAAACAGGATGGGGGTGGAGAGAAGAGGCCATGAAGAAAAGAAAAAGAAAAGAAATATATTAAACCCTGTGATCACAGCAAGCTCTTCTCATTTCTTATCCACCCGTTTTCTGTTTAATCCAATACCCAGTAATCCAATTTGTCTATCGGAGTTTGAAGGAGAAGATCTCTACTCCTCTACAACTCAGTCACTTTTTGAACATTTACGATTTATTTTAAGTGGGCTGACTCTCCTCACTCGTTCATTCTGTGCGTCTGACTGCCGTTTCCCTCTTTTTTTGTTGTCAGGAATTAAAATGCATGAAAAAGAGAGGGAGAGACAAAAAAAAAAAAAAGCGAGCGAGATGAACAAGGTTTTGTGCGACTGAGAGCAAGCTCATTAAGGCCCAGTCAGGGAGTCTTTTTGAATATGCATGAAGGCAATAATCAGATCTTCACTCGTCACTGAAGGAGAGAGTGGTGAGTACAAAAGGATTGATTTAATTACTTTGAGTGGGTCTGCAATGTGGAGAAGTCTTGTTAGCGTGGGCTGAAAGGGCTGCGCTTGCCTTGCGCTGCTCTGATGGAAGGTAGTTTAGCTTTAACCACAATACCTAATCTCAGGATAAAGCCCCAGCCATTGTGCTTCAAGACACCTATCACTAGTTTCAAAATGGACTGAACACATTTTCTCTTGTTTAAGCCAACCTAGTTAACCCGCTAACCTTTTCCCCCGTTTGCTATTTATCTGGGGATCGGCATCTTTAGGTGACCGAGACACTGAAAAAGCAAAAAGCAAATCTTTAAAAGCTTAAATTTACTCTACCGAAGCAAAGGTTAATTAATTTGACATTAAAATAAAGTTAAATTATCACAATATCTAAAACAGAATAAAAAAAACTGTACTAAATCATGGAAACATCATCACTAACCAACATATTTACACTAATGGAACATGAGCAGCCAAAGCGCATTACAATTTAATTCCTTGTGTCCCGTCACTAGGTTTTCAATTGCCACCGGTATTATTGACCTTCAGTTGCTTGCTTTGCGGCTTATGAGGAGGGATTCATAAACGGAGCGGCCTTGCATCGAGGATAGAAGAACCGCAGGAGTAAAACAGGATCGCTTAAGTCGCCCTTAATGACAGAAAAGTCTTGGCTATACATACACCGTTATCATACATCCCTTCATGTAATTGTTTGAACGTTCAGTGAGGGGCTGACAGAAGATAGGCTGTACCTTAATACTCGTCTATCACCCGCCCCTCAGCGCTGTTAACACAAACAACTCCTCTGCAAACACTGCAGTCTCCCAGCTAATAGCAGACACCTCTCACTTTATGTCGAGTTTGGCAGGGCAAAACAAACAAATGGCAGATAACAGATTTTTTCTCCTTTTAGTTATTTCCATTTAAGTAATATTTAACCAATTCTAACACGAATATGGTTCTATTACTTTAAAGCAATCTTTTGACATGGAGAGTAACAGTGGGGAATATATGAATTTTAGCCTGGCTGTCTGAGTTAAGAACCGGAATCACAAATATGCCCATTCCTATTTGCAGCCACCTACTCTATTAAACTGTGTTTGTATTCCCCCCTTCTTTTTAATCAATAAACATTATCACAGACTGACAGCCTATCAGCTAGTGTTGGCCGTTTCTTGCTCCTTAATCCCTGGGCCGCCTGTCCACTATCGCAGCTACACGATGAGCGTAACAGCCAAGACGGGCAGTTTACATTACAAAACAACAATTACAGTCCTCTTCACAACAGCACTTGCAACAAATAATGATGCAAAATGACAGACGGGTGGAAAACCGATGAAAAGACGCTTGATGGATAAAATGAGAGATTTTTTTTTAAATAGTTTGAGTCTTTACATTTATGACTGAGAATGAAACCCAAGATTTTGCAATTGCTACAGCTATGCTCTACTCTTTGAGCTACAGGAACAATAACAGATTTGAACAAAAGTATTTTTTAACACTGTATATTCAAATGCAATATAAATATACATACCAAGTGATAACGACTGAAAGTGCCAGTAATTAAAATGTAATCAACAGTTGTCACCAAGTAAGGGTAACAATACAATTAAAAATCAATAATTAATAATAACTGTATATATATATATATATATATACACAGACAGACAGACAGACAGACAGACAGATAGATAGATAGATAGATAGATAGATAGATAGACGGATAGCAAATTAAGTTATAGAAGATAATTATTAGTAGAATAGATATAATAAAATATAATTTTAAAAATTAACCCGCCAAGTTAACCCTAAAACGCAAGTGAGAACCATAAAAAAAAAAAGAAAAAAAAAAGGATTTTACAATATGACCTTCAGGGTGAAACACTGAAGCCAGAGGTCCTTTCCTCCTTTCTTTCTTATTTTGACAAATACTATCATTTTACTCCATCACCCACTTTAAGTCTGCTTTTGGGTGCGCTGAACACAGGGGCAGAATCAAGGGCCTTTGGAAAAAGCGTACTTCAGGTAATTAAAGCTGGGTGAGTGGCAGACGAGAGCGGTAAAAAAAGATCACCTGGTGAAACCCTCTGAAAAGGTGTTTCATTAAAAGCCTTTTACCATACAAGCACGGCACAATGTGGGGACGCCGTATTTTACCACTTGTGCTCAACAGGCCCTCAGAGAGCAGAAACGGATGAGAGCAGAAACCTATCCCGGTTAATAATCTCATAACAAAAGCTAAAAGACATCATCCTATTAACTAGTGGTCTCCAGCGCTAATGCGAGGTACTGCCCTGTGCCTCTGTATAGAGAACACAGCTATTAAAAAGGAGTGTGTGAACAGCCGGCAGGAGACTCCGTCAGACCTGGGCCCTCTTTCAACCTTTATCTGTCCCCTCTTGCTCGGGAGCCTGTCAGTGATATCATGAAGCTCAAGGAAATTGTTGCTGACATTTTTAAAAAAAAAACGTTTCATTTTGGTTGTCTTGTTTTAACAGAAACATGTGAAACGAGAACACCGGGCCCTCTTTCAACCTTTATCTGTCCCCTCTTGCTCGGGAGCCTGTCAGTGATATCATGAAGCTCAAAGAAATTGTTGCTGACATTTTTCAAAAAAACGTTTCATTTTGGTTGTCTTGTTTTAACAGAAACATGTGAAACGAGAACACGGAAGTCATGTCATTTCTGTTTTGAGATTTGGATATCGTTCGATTCTCGGTGATAAGTCAGAAGAGAAATGCTAGTGACACCTCCCCCTTTCCCTCCAGAACCTCCAACTCCTTGTTGCACATTTTACCTTTTTTCTTTTCTTCTTTCCTCTGTCCTTTCTTTCTCAGGGGGAATATTAAATGAGTGAGCAGGCTGAAAGGCGCTGAGTCGCTGACACAAAAAGCGTTAAAAATTCTCATTTGGTTGTCTTTATTTTGCTAGCGCCATGTGGTCCTTGAAGATGTTGAAAACACGGGAAGCAGAGGAAAGATCAGAGCCGGCTCATTAGCATTGGGACAGAACTGGAGAGGCAGCAGTGTATAGTGGGCCCTACTCCAGAGCTTCAGTGAGAGCGGTTGGTGGTAAGCTCCGTTTCATTGTGCTTTTGTCTTTCCTCCGGGTCTACCTCACCGCGGGGAGCAACGCTAGCCCCAGGTTACTCAAGGGAATTATGGGAAAAAATTATTTTGACCAAGGTGGAGAGGACTCAGACATTGTCAGACATAGGCTTCATGTGCAAAGTTGATGTTCTTGGTGACATGGCAGAGACGGTGTAAACGATTCTTCTTCAAAGTCACCATCATATTCTTACTGAATCCACTCTTGGCGGTTCAATCTACTCATACAGTCTGAAAGAAAACAAAAACCCTACAGACCAACAGTGTTCTCTGAAAATCATACATCAATATAAACCTGCAATAGTTATACAGAAAATGTTAGACTCTAGCTATAATTTATAAGCATGCAATTTAAAAAGACTATTTATAGTGAATTATCCTACACATTTTAGCCCATGGGTTTGGTCATGATGACAGCATCCACACCGGCTGACTAAATGCCTCATGTTTTGATGGAAAGAGGAAAACATCAGTGCTAACCCGTCTCCATCTCACCCCTGCCTTCCCCAGTCGTAGTGAAATGGATAAAGGTCTAGTTGGATGGGTTTATCGGGTAAATCCTGCTGGTTGGCCTGCTATCTTGTATGATGACCCTGAAGAATGTCAACAGCTCATTTCCCCAAAGCTGGAAAGAGTCACCATGGAAGTCATAATCTGCTCCTCCGCAAAGCCCTTGATTCAAAGGCCGAATCTCTCCATCTTTTCAAATATATATTAACAGGAATCATCCACTCCTGCGCACTCATAACACTTCTTAAGTTATGAAGAGAAAATGTTTTGTACTAAATACCCCAGTTTTCAATTTAATAGAATTGTCTTTTGTTTAATGCCTTTATATTGAGGTTACATTAATTGACTCAAGAAGGCCTGACCGCAAACACTAGCCTTTTTAAAAAATGACTTGAAATACTGTTAATATAAAACACTAATATTGTTAGAGTTCCTGACTGTTGCTTAAAGTAAAGCATGGTGCTAGCAACACCAAGGTTGCAGGTTACATTTTCAGGGAATGCTGATGAAATGTATAAATTAGAAGTTACTTTGGATAAAATTTGCATAAATATGATAACCTACTATAAATGCTTACTTGTGATTGGTTCATTATTATCATATATTTATATATATATATATATATATATATTCACACACACACCATGCATTTTCTGTTCCTACCAACAGGGCGACAGCAACAAGACACCAGAGTGATTTTTTGGCCATGTTGTCGGGGGTCGTCTGGTTGACAGTAGCTGGCCTCCAAAAAGAGCCCAGGACCAGATGTTACCGAAATGATCAACAACCAAAGCAACAATAGCTACAGGGGGAGGGAGAAAGCAGCATAAATTAATGGCTGATTTCTCTCGCTTTGATGGAATTAGCGGCACTTCTTTTCTCAATGTGCCATGTGAATGTCCTTGCGTTAAAACGTTTTTTTTTCCTTATTCTCTTTCTCCCTCTCTCTCTCTCTTCCCTTTTTCCCCCTTTTTGACAAGTAAGGCCACCCAGCAGAAAGCAACTGATGCAAAACCCCCAAGTAATCCCTGTGTTTATCTCTCCACTGTGGTAAGTCTGAACACAGACCCCATTATCTCACGGATTTGAGCAAACTTTCATTTATTTGTTGGCCTTGGGTATTCTCTTTCTTCAACTTCGATGCCTGAGTTTAGGATCCCCGGATTCCCCTATTCCAATGTAAATAGATTTGCATAGTGTCACAATGCATCTAGCTGAGGTACTGATTAGCTGACAGAGGGGAGGCCTGTTTGCAAGGGTGGGGGGACCCCAGTAGACATGTACATGTAAAAAGGTGCCTTCCAGGAGGGAGCAGTGAGCACATACATATGTATCTGTGATTGCATGAAGCTTCTCAAAATCTCCACAGAGCCAAATGGAAAAAGGCTGCTTGGATTCCTGCCCCCATCTCTTGCTCTCAAACCAAAACTAACGGCGTTAAGTCGACTGCACCCAATTTAACTAATATTGACACAAATGGACAATTTCTTGTATATTTTCTCACAAAAATTATGATTTCTAGGCATTATATGCTAAGCAAAAATACATTTACATAACATGAACTAAAGGGATATTTCACCCAAAAATTTAAATTGTCACCATTAAATTATCTTTATGTTGTCCCAAACGTGTACGACTTTCTTCTGTGGAACACAAAAAGATATTCTGAACAAATGTTGCTGTCTATACAATGAAAGTCAATCCAGTGTTGTTTTGGATATTGACTTTCATTGTATAGACAAAAATAGTTCTTCTAAAAATATATTTTTGTATTCCACAGAAGAATTTTCATTATAGGGTGAATTATCCCTTTGAATGGCCTTTCAGCATTTAAATGTAATTAGTGCTTATTTATATGATTTATCATAATATTATGTAGTACAAACATGTCTAATAAATAATGCTAATGAGGACTTGATACAGATGCTTTTGACAGTCATCTGAAAGGCTGGAAATCTTGTGGGCCAGCAGGTGTCAATCGTTTGCAGTTACAATAACAAACTACCATTAAATATGAGATAGTAGATATTTAAACTAGCATTAACAAAGGGTGGCAGTCCTGGCTCCACCTATTTGAAACGCAAGAGTTTTGGTAAGACATGAGTGTGCGTTAAAGACAGGTTGTAGCCATTTAAGAGTATCTCTGTTATCTCATCTACTTAGGACCGGCTCTACCTCTCTGTTTACATACTAGAGGTGTGAAATTCTGGGGGGCTATCAGAGCTTGAGCAACACTCCATTTAGATTCACACCAAATCCTGAGAGATGCTGAAATGGCTACCTGTAGAGATGACAAATTAGCACAAGCAGCAAGGTCCCGTCATCACCTGCAGAATGTTTTTCTTACTAATATAGGATTTGCTTTTATTTGCTTAATCCGTTTTTTGAGTAAACATCTGAGCAAACGATTGCGGAGGGTGAAACATCTGCTGGGCCCTGAGATTTTCAGCCTTTCAGATGACTGTCAAAAGCATTTAAAAGTCACTGTAAGCATTATTTAACAGACAAACTGACTTGTGTTACATTATCATAATACTACAGTGTATCATGTAAAAGAAAATAGATTGAAAAATGTCTCAACCAGTTTTGTGCATACAATGATACTTTCATTGTATGGGAAAAAAAACACTGAGACATGTTCCACAGAATAAAGTAAGTCATACAGGTCTGGAACAACATGAATGAATTTTCATTTTTGGGTGAGCAATTCCTTTAAGGCCAAAAGGTACAAGGAGAGAGGAGGAGGAATGTGGCAAGGCTTGGAATGAAGGAAAATGGGCTAGTTGAGTGCGGAGGTGCTACTCCCTCTGCGTTGTAGTCATTTCCCTCCTGCAGTGTGCCTTTGCATAATTTGCCCCTCCTCCCCCATTAGAGCGGTCGGCTCGTCTCCCTGGGCCATGTGTTAGAACAAATTTGAGCAGTGTCATATTGCACGTATTTCAACAAGGCCAATATGGTTCCCTCCCAATTTGCTTAATGAATTAAGCTGAGGAGAGTAATGGATGTGCTAACACCATTAGCCGCCCTCCACACATCTGCATTGTGGATTCTGGCGTTTTCTCTTCTCCCCCATCTAACCCTCCTATTTTTCCCCCACTCTTTCTCTCCTCAGGTTTGCTTAAGGACAAATTGATAATGAGTCTCCTCCCTACAGTAACTGTAAAATTTCCATCTCTACTAAATGGCTAACAGCAGAACAATAGCATTTAAATGGTCATTTCCATTAGCTCAAATGAGCTGTTTTGGGTGTCGTTAGCGTGTTTTAGCATGCTAAAGGTGGGCTGGGGAGAGAGGCAGTGTGCTGATAAGGTTCAGGTAGTACGTTACAGGAATGTGTAGCCTAGAGAGGCCCATACAAAGGGAAATGAACAACAACTGAGCTAGCATGGCAGGGCTGTTAGCACGTGAATGCCCCTAATTACAGGCCAACCCCGCGTCATTACACTTAATTGTAAAGTGTGTCTTAATCAGTTTCCATATGAAAAGGTCTATTAATTAAGTGCATGACTGAAATTCAATTATGTTGTCAGGAGACAATTTGTAAACCAAATAATGATCAATTATGCAAACAGAGTCCAGTGCACCCAAACTCTTTTGCTAAGCCATTTTCTAGCAGAGAACTTCTAGGAAAAATCTAATTGAATTCAATTCAAAACAAATTTAACAACTACACATATTGAATGACATTCAAAAGTGCAACTTAAAGAAATATTTTAACCATCAAATCTGTCAGTGTGTTTCCAAACCTAAATATGTGTCAAAGTAATTTTCATTTAAAAATAATGCACATGCTTGCGGAAAAAGTGGGGTGTTGCGCTGTTGGGATGCAAGTTCAAATCCAGCATGGTTCAAACAAATCCAGTCCCGTCTCCTCTCTACTGTCCTCTACATTAAAGACAAAAACCCCATCAAAATATGAAAAGACACCAGTGCCACTTTTTTCAAAAAAAAAAGGCCCAGCAGATCATTGAGGTCTTGGCTGGCGGAGAGCGACTCTGTTTTTCTGCGCGTATGGAGCCGCAGCGGCACGGCACTAGCTGCTTTTGGCTGGGTCTTACTGGAATGGCAGTCAAAGGGGGGGAAAGATGAAAAGGCCTCAAGATGCTTCAATAAAGGGGAGATTATAATAAGCGCCATCATTGTGCCCCTTTTGAAAATGTTAATCAGGCATATCACTGCCTGCCTGCAATGCCACATGTAGCAGCGTTTAACTTGTGTTAGCTGTTAGCTGTTGTCTGAGTTCGGAGACCATTTCCCCATGCGACTCACGTAGCCAAGTTTAAATCTTTAGTCAAACTAAGGGGCTGGTTACAAGCATGTTGCCTTAGCCACACAAGCAATTCCATTTCAGTCTTGGCGGAGCTGAGATCTATAAACGCAGACACTCAAGCAATTATTTCTGCATGGCCAACACTGCCTTGGAATGTGGGCACTGAGAATTACAGTGGGAAACTGAGGGGGAAGGCGAAATTTTTTTTTTGACGTTTTGAGACTAAAATATTAAAAGATGCACATCCGTTAAGAAGCCCGGAAGAGGACGACCACGTCCCTGAGAATAAAACAAACATAATGGGCCTCTTCTGACACTGCCGTACGTCTGTTTTTCCGGCACAGACTGTGATGGCTCGTCTGTAAACTGCATTAAGCTGATGATATCCGTCTTGTATGAATTTCTGTGACCGCGGTGGAGAAAAAGAGAACGGATTAGCTTGCAATAAAACCTGTGTCAATCTTATCAGACTCAAGTGCAA
This sequence comes from Sinocyclocheilus grahami, assembly GCF_001515645.1. Lineage (NCBI taxonomy): Eukaryota > Metazoa > Chordata > Actinopteri > Cypriniformes > Cyprinidae > Sinocyclocheilus > Sinocyclocheilus grahami. The sequence goes on along the minus strand of NW_015505197.1, from coordinate 3,097,504 downwards.
TTTTTAAACACATGTTAATCTCACCTAAAACTCATTCTTTTTTCCTCTGTGCTTTTTAAAAAATCTCTTATCGAGAACTCTGTAGGTGTGTGGGTTTTAGAGCGCCTTTAAAATGCCATTATTTTCATAAATGCGTCCATTGTTGCAGATTATAAAGCAATTTGAAAATCATATGTGTGCATAAATGCATGCTGAGCAGATGTCAGGGAGATGCATTCAGAGGGTTGCTGAATATCAAAAGCCGTGCAGATAACATTACCACACATTTCAATGCTGCATGCAGAAAAAATTTCAATGTGATTCGGGATGGTATTGTGCTCGGACAGAATGGCAAGTGTGCGAATAGCTCTCCTCTCTAGCTTTTGATTTCATGAAATGTTCAAAATTGATACGTTTAGAAAATCGGGTGACAATAACATATTTAGATGTAATTCTGGGGATGTGGCTAACTGAGGTAATGGTTGAGCTGCTGGCGAGTGTGTGTGTGTGTGAAGGACACTGCTCCCTCTGGTGTGGGAATAACAAGTTCATTAGGCAGGAGCCACTGCAGGCCTCTGCGTTCCGTTTACGGCCTCCTAGCCCATCAGCGGCTGCATCATTAGGACTCTGCCATAATTAAGAGCTGCTAGAAAGTGAATTCTCCAACTGCAGATTAGAAAATTAAACTATTTACTGATTACATATTAATAGAAGACAACAATGGCAGTCGCCATAAGCTTGGACGGCAACCAAGGAATACATCTGTGTACTTAATTACCATAAACAATGGTTGCATGGAAATAGAGTTTTATACGCATTCCCTTCTGTAATACGCCTGATATCAGAAGACACTTGACAATTCGTGTTCAATTATCTTCATTCTTTAATGTGCTGTGAACTGCACACAGTAAATAAATTAACCAGCCCAATTACTGTGAATTCATCTGGGAAACAAACACAAAAAACCAGCAGACTAAGGCAGAGCGTATAATGAGAGGGGGAGGGGTATCAGGGATCACGAGTAGTTCTTAATACAGTTTTTATATGTATAGACATCTAACTTTATATGTATGCATACACGTTTATTTAACATTTGCTTATTTATTTGCAGTCATCATTGTATGCATGTAGTGAATATATGTTCTAAATATATATTCTCTCTCTCTGTCATTATATATATATATTTATAAAATTATAATAACATTATATAAAACGTGACATATTTATGTTATATATTATTATTATTATATTGACCACAACCCTAACTTTAAATATCATAAATATTCATATGCCATATATATTTATCTGAATAATTTCTAGTGACATAAATAAAAATAATTATATGCTGAAAAAAGATGATCAAAAAGGAGAAAAATGCAGTAAAAAAAAAAACTTTACATAAATCCCTTACTTATTAATAATACTTGCACTAATTTAGTGCAACATAGCTTAGCATGATTATATTCAATATATGTATTCTGAGCATATATGACATTGTTTGTTTTGTGTATATTTAGTTAGAGAGGCTTTTGCTGGCAGACTATGTTGACAGAGGCGTGAATTCACCTGTTTGCAGTGCTGAAATGCGTGCACTAGCTCAGACAGGTAAGCGCATTAAGGTGAGACTCGTACATGGGGTCCGGTGTGTAACTGCACCTCTTATTTCTGTGTGTGAGTGTGTAAATCTTGCCGAAATGTCTGGTTTGGTTCTCCACCTGCTAGGGCATTCAAGCCATTTATCATTCAGAGTGCGAAAAAAAACCCTTCAAACGGACATAGCGGCTTTGACTTCAACAGGGCCCAGGTGAGTGTGAAGAGAGACAGCGAGAGAGGGCTAGATGGAAGGTTGGGCAAACACAAAACTGTGATAGTCACGATAACGTGATGGAGAAGCATAAAAATGTAACCATCTACTTTCTCCACCTTTTTTTTCAACCCCCGCTTCCTGATGCTGCCCTTATGAGAAATTATTGTTTTGTATCAGCATCTGGATGGAAGGAAGCTTTTCTTAAATTTTAGTTATTGAGGCACTGGAGTCTCAGAACGGAGCTCCATGTTTTAACAAAGGCTCAGCAGCCCTTTTTCCCTGTTATACACACCTGCAAGATCACCCCACATCCTTTCATATGTGTTTATGCGAGGAGAAGAGAGAGCGATAGAGGGAGAGAGAGAGAGAGAGAGGGAGGAGGAGAGCAAGTGCATGTATCTATTAATGTGTGTCTTTCATTATTTCAACATTTCCTTTTCGGTCCAGCCCCCAAACAGCAGCCCTCCCCTTTCTCTTCCTTCCCTCTTCACCCTTTACCCCTCTGCCGTATCCCCCTCTCTCCCTCCTTCTCTCTCTCTCTCTCTTCTACAGCATATCATTGAAGGCCAGATATGGGGTTCTGTTGCGCATGGCTGCACGGTACTGTTCAATAGTGGCTGGCTGGCGGACGCTATCAGCACTAGTTATCAGCTCCCATGAAGGCTCTCTTATCACGGCGGCCCAGAGAGCCTCCCTGCATCCTCACCGCCCCTTTTCATATCCCCGCTGCCACCCCAACATCCCGGCTTCAAAGATTCACACTTCCCAAACTCCATAAGAGTTTGTGAACGCTCAATTTGCCAAAACTGTTTACAGTGTAATTGGGCGGCGTACCTGTGTCCATGAGATAGCGCAGACGCTTCTCCACACGCGAGGCCCGTGTGTCGATCTGCCTCTGCTCGCTCTCCAGCGCCGCCAGTTCCCCCACCACGTACTGACTGGTGTCTTTGAACGCTTTCTGCTGGGCAAGAACAAACGAGAGGAAGGGGGAGTGATGAGAGGTTTGAAATGAAGCATCACATCCAGGGTTTATATAGCTTTTAAATACCAGGGGAACAGTGGTCATAATGATGACTGGTGAATATTGCTTGAATTAATTAAGCAAATGAAAGCTCTTTTTTCTGGTTTCTTTGGAAATTATGTATTGCTGTCAATTTTTAAATTATAAAAAATTAAATATAAAAAATTAATTATATAAAAAAATTGTAAAAAATTATAAAAACAAATTCCCAAATTAGACTAATTACTAAGATGAGGTGATAAAAACAATTATTAAAATAATACATCAAAAAAGATTTATTATTTGGGAAAAAAATTAAGCTAATAATTAATAAAATATAATAAATAAATGTGTTATATAAATATACAATAAATGTATTCTGGTAAAAATAGTAATATACAAAAATAATTAAATAAAAAATACTGTATACTGTATACATTTTTTATGACTATGTTTAAAGATTTATTGATTTTCATTTATTCGGCCTTATTTTCTGGCGTAATAATATCTGTTTTGCCGTTATGGACTGTAACTTTGAATGCTGAGATTTGAGTACATGCGTAAAATTTATCACCCTAACAATATTATATATGTATATAAAACATACAAATAAAATAAAACATACAAATACAACTCAGAGCTACTGTATACATTTTTCTGACTATATTTGAAGATTTCTTTATTTTAATTTATTAATTGCCTTACTTCCTGGCATAATAATATCCGTTTCCGCAGTTACGGACTGTAGCTTTAAATGCCGAGGTATGATTACATGCATGAATTTATTATGTTAAAAATATTATACAGCTAAAACATACAAATAGAATAATAAAATACAGCTCAGAGCTAATGTATGCTACTATGTTTGAAGATCTATTTATTTAATTTAATAATTGCTTAATTCCTGGCATAATAATATCTGTTTCCACAGTTATGGACAGCTTTAAATGCTGAGGTTTGGCTACATGCGTGAATTCATCACATTAAACATATTATACATGTAAATAAAATTTCTAATAAAAATACAACAGAGAACTAATGTATATTTTTTTATTTTTTAAGATTTATTCATTTTTTTATTTTACATATTTATTGTCTTTTATAATTCCTGGCATTCAAATTTCTGTAGACTGTAGCATTAAATGCTAAGGTTTGACTTCACACATAAAGCCTCGGGCAGCAGTGTGCGTTTACACACCAATATAACACGCTAAATGACCTCAGAAAGAATCCAGTATTACAGCAGTCTGGAGACTGACACACAGAGAGACAAAATTGAAATATATGGGAGAGGTGGGTCAGTGCCTAAGGGCCTATCAGCAGGGATCTAAGAGATCTACGCAGCACATGCGTGTGGTCAGATTCACTCATGCACACATTTGGAAACAAGCTCCTTTTCCCTCTCACACGTGACCCTGGTGGCAGCAGTACCCTCTGGCTCATGGGAAACACTGGAGTGAGGGATGAGACAGTGATTAGGGAGAAATAGAGTAATTAAACTGCACGCTTATTTCTAAGTGTGTGATAGTGACAAGCACTCGCACCCCCACTTCATTCCACTCGTTTATCGCCCTCCTCAGTCCTCTCCTCCTTCCTACTATTTTGAGATAGAGGGGTAGGGGGAAAAGAGTGCTAATTTAAATTCACATTGCTGGAAAAATATATATATTTTTAGTGCTGATGCACCTTATTTCATAATAGGAATGAGGAAAATGGAGAAGTTTTTTTCCATCCAAACAGCACTTTTTCTGCCTGAGTCCTCCTGCTGTCCATCAAACTCCACCTTCCTCTTTCTCGCTGCTCTATCAAATACTTCTGCCACAAATCAATTTTACACATGATCAGCCCCCTCCCCTCTGCTCTCGCCTCTCTGCCATAATTAAGTGTTGAAATTTCCATATATATTATATTAATGCAAACATCATTCGCTGGGTAATTCAGCTTGAGCTGGGTAATGGGCAAGTTCAACACCCATTAACCCCTACACAGAGAGGGGCAAAGCTGGTCTCTACTGACCTTCCCTCTCTCTTTCTGTGTCTCTATATATCTCACTTTTCCCATGGTATGTATCCCTATGCTCTGGCCCTATATATGGTGCCGCAATAATTAAAATTTCATTAGATCAGCCTTCATGGAGAGAATGAATGAAGATGGGATAAGAAAAGATAATTATATAATTCTAAACTATTTGATATTTCAATTATTATTTATATATATACATTTTCCCCTGTATTTTTGATCAAATAATTGCAGCCTTGATGAGCTTAAGAAACTACTGTAAAAAACATTCAAAATCGTTCTGATCCCAAACTTTTGACCAGTAGTGTATATATATATATATAAAATATATATATATATCCCAAACTTTTGACCAGTAGTGTATATATATATATATATATATAAAATTATATATATATAAAATTAACAGTCGCCAAGCGCCAAATGCGGCTTTGGCGAGTATATGAAACTGTGTCAGTCGCCAGAAGGCTGGTAACATTTTTATAAATTGTAACAGTTCAATGTTGTGAGAACATAAACGTGAACGACGCTCTGTACAGTTGACGGGTCAGTGCTGCTTCATCGAAAAAGTTTAAGCCTTTGCAGTGTAAATATTCAAGAGCTAGAACACACGAAAGGACACACGTTCCTCTCGCGCTGTGTGGGAAGTTTAAACATCCGAAACCCCGGCCTGAAAGCCGCGTCTTGAGCTCTGCTTCCTT
>NW_015505197.1:3080243-3090468 GCF_001515645.1 Sinocyclocheilus grahami | reverse complement strand
ATCCCAAACTTTTGACCAGTAGTGTATATATATATATATATATATAAAATTAACAGTCGCCAAGCGCCAAATGCGGCTTTGGCGAGTATATGAAACTGTGTCAGTCGCCAGAAGGCTGGTAACATTTTTATAAATTCTAACAGTTCAATGTTGTGAGAACATAAACGTGAACGACGCTCTGTACAGTTGACGGGTCAGTGCTGCTTCATCGAAAAAGTTTAAGCCTTTGCAGTGTAAATATTCAAGAGCTAGAACACACGAAAGGACACACGTTCCTCTCGCGCTGTGTGGGAAGTTTAAACATCCGAAACCCCGGCCTGAAAGCCGCGTCTTGAGCTCTGCTTCCTTCCTGCGCTTAAACGGACAAATTAACACAAAATTATGTCAAAAATGACCGTCTCGGTGAGTATCCTAGTAAAGTAGTCGGTTCTTAAGTGAACATGAACAGCTGAGAAAGAAATGTGTCAAAAGACGACAGAAACCAATATAATCAGTGATATTGTCTCCACAGGATGCGACACGACAAATCCCCAAAAGTAAACTGATTCCCCATTCTGTTTCTGAAATAGTCCAAAGCACTTTGCAACGACCGCTTTGTCGCATCCAGTGTTGACAACTTCAAGCTGCTGCGCTGTTAAAGTGATAGACACAGAATTCCAAAAATACTGCTGTTGTCTGCGTTTTTAATGTTGATCAAAGAAAATAGGATAATGAAAAAACCAATCACTCACTGCTCTTGAACTTTAAAAAAGATATATAGCCTATGTTATTTGATTAGCATAATTTATTACATTTCTGCAGGCTACCTGAAAATCACTGTTAGACCTGCCTGAAATGCACGTTTCCATTTGTATCTTTGTTGTATAGTAGGCTATTTTGTGCTATTGCTTGTAATTTGATTTGCTCTTATTTTACAACTGACTATTTACTAGTCTTTAAAAATGTAGCCTATTAAATTTATGTTGGTTAAGCTAGTAGTTTTAGCAGGTATCGAAACTGGAATCAAGGATTGTGATTTTTTGCTATTATCTAAAATTTTGGTGTCATAACTGCCTGTTTTTTTTTCCCGTGGCTGGTAAAAAATATTTCTGGCCGGTAAATTGCCTTAAGTCACCGGCCAATGGCAGGTCTGGCAAAAAGTTTGTTTTAGGCCCTGTGTGTATATATATGTGTGTGTATATATATATATATATATATATATATACAGTATATAGTGAAAGAGGTATATCCACAGTTCTGTCTATTTCCCGATCATTATTGTGCTGGTGGGTATTATTTTGGCAGAGGTGTGTGTGTGTTTCTGGGATGCGTGACTAATGTTGCGGTCTGCTGCTCATTGCAGGCGGTTATCGTGTGCCACCATGGCAGCAGGCTCACAGTGCATAGAGACAATTGCTAATGAGCTATAACCGGGAGCACTGGGGGACTGCAATGTGTGTGCTGGGGCGGGAGGGGGACCACACTGTCCCGCACCGTTCTACTACGGAGTTGTGGGACGAAAGAATCTTCCAGGGATGGAGCGGTTGATTCAGATTTTGTAAGAGTAAAAAGATTGTACCGCAACAGCAGGCATTGAGAGAGAGAGAATGTGATCGTAATGTGTTTGTCTTAAAAGCAGAGGAGGAACAACTCTGATACTCAAACTTGTTTATTCACACAAGCAATAGAGAAGAGGGTGAAGGTGAGAAAAGAAAAGAGAGAGCGAGAACTGCTCGCTCTTTAAAACCCCACTAACCCCTGGGGCTCAGAGCTGCAGTGCTCGTAACCCTGCTGATCCTCCCCTGAGCTTTGGCCTGTTGTGCAGGTCTGCAGCAGGTACTGGACTGTTTATACAGAGAGAGAACAAGTCCCTCATTACTAAAAGCCATTTCATAATGAAGACGTCCTATAAATTACGGTTAAATAATCAACTCACTTATAGTAACTACGATGGCAGTTGTATCGTTACTCAAAAACAATCGCCAGCTCTTGACAATAGTGTTCTTTTTTTCTTTCTTTTTTAAATGAGTGTCATACATTACCATTCAAAAGTTTGGGGTCAGCAAGATTTAAAAAAACAAATAAATAATTTTTCTGCAAATAATATTGATTAAAAGTGACAGTAAAGACATCTATAATATTACAAAATATTTGTATTTCAAATAAATGCTGTTCTTTTGAACTTTATAATCATCAAAAATCCCTGAGGGGGAAAAACTATTAGGGTTTAAACAAAAATATTAAGCAGCACAACTGCTTACAACATAGACAATAAGACATGTTTCTTGACCAAATCAGCAAATTAGAATGATTTCTGAAAGATCATGTGACACTGAAGACACTAGTAACGGCTGCTGAAAATTAAGCTTTGACCATCACGGCAATAAATTACACTTGAAAATACATTAAAAGAAAAAAGCTATTTTAAATTGTAATATGTCACACAATATGTATTTTTATCAAATAAATGCAGCCTGTGTGAGTGTAAGAGACTTTTCAAAGACTTTAATAAAATTTATTGACCCCAACTTTTGAACAGTGGTGTAGCTGAAAGAAAATGCAGAAAATTAATGTTTTCTCATGGCAGTTTTCCAGAAAAACAGTTTTCCCCCTAAAAAAAATTGTAATAAAAAATAAAAAATAAATTATGTGTATTAATTATGCTATTATTACTTAATTATTACCAATAATATAATTGGGTAGATATTCTTCTTCTCTGACCCAAATGAATCGTTTTTGAGCAACAATTTTGCTTCACCTTTAGCAGGTCTGTTAATCGGTCTCTGGAATCTTAACCTATTTGTGGCTAGTCCTTGGGAAATCTCAGCCAATCATTTCACACCTGCTGCAGTACTGAATGAGGCCTGTTGACCCAAACGAACACATCACTGCAGTTATTGTTCATCAAAGAACCTGCTAACATCTGCTCACAGGAAATCCCCTCTGTCAGCAGAGCGAAAGAGAGAGCGGGAGAAAGGGGTGAACAGGTGGGGGAAGGTAGTCGCCACCATCTCTGAACATGCCCTGCAGTCACCACCTGGGGGCTCTGAATACAACAGCCAGATAGGAGGTCATCACACACACACACACACACACACACACACACACACGTATTAACACCAAGCAGTCAGCGGTACACAGGTATGCATATTCTTACACACACAACGCTGGTATTTAATAAACACAGCAAATCGATCCAATGCATGTCTGCGCCGTGAGCCACACGGTGCTGTCGATACTTCCAAAGCTCTCTGTCAGAAAAGGTCAGGTGTGACATGAGGTAATGACTATAATGTCGTTCTGACTTGTTCATGTGTTCCGGCTTAAAATATATAAACACATGATGTTCCTCAGAAGAAGAATAACAAGAGACAGTGAATAAAAGAAGAAAAAACAATCACCCTGTCTTGGCCTTTTACCTCACCTTAAGTGAATGATAGATCCAAGCAAATCTTTTCATATTTTTAAACAGCCATAACATGACAACAACAAAAAAATTAATAAAATACAATTAAAACCTTCCCAATCTCCTTTGGGAATCTTTAGATGGGTATATTTTTGGTGCTTACTGTGCAAATTAGACACCACAATGCTAATATTTTTTCAAAGTCTTTTATGTGGTTGCTAAGGCTTTACTAAAGTGTTCTGGGTGGTTGTTTACAAGCCACATGTCTCTATGATATGCTGGTCTCTAAATATGGCTTGGGTCCCTACTTCAATGTAAAGCTATGGTAGTTTTTGCTTATTCTATCTTAAAATTTAGGTCTTTCAAGCTACAAGCCACACAATTTGAAGTAACACTCATGTCTATAGCCAAAACAGTGCGGAATGTGTTACTCAACAAAGTTTAATTCTTATGGTTGATAATACTTATTGTTCACAATGAATCTCGAAGTATGAGCAGCAATAACTGTGATGCTTGCTTAGCAAACTGGTTAGAGCTGGTGGTTGTAAATGTGGCTACCTGCAGGCTACCCGATTCCGGGCTGAGGGGTGAAGTACTGGATGCCGTCAGCGATGAGGAAGATGATGAAGAGGAAGGGGAGCTGCCACCATGTGGCCGGATCTCTGTGAGCTTCTTGAGCTTCAGGTCCACATGCCTGCTTACACCTAAAGCGAGAGCGAGAGCAAGAGCGAGAGAGCGAGAGCAAGGAAGAGTTATATGCAGCAGGCCACTCGTCTCTAACACACAGATAAGCAGAGGACATGACAATGTTTGCCCTTAAGCAAACCGGCCCTCTCAACCTCATACACACTCGCATATATACACACTGGAGAGATAGCAAGATGCTGAGAGTACAACACACCTGGAATGTCTCCCTTGACACTCACATACACCTCATGTGAATTAAAAGACCTCTAATGAGGTCTAATGTTTGTTGTTCCCAATGTTGCCTAGATTTTTAGTTTTCTATTGGCTGCACTCATTATACATAATACATTATACATACATAATATACACTACTGTTCAAAAGTCCCCTATGCTTACCAAGCCTGTATTTATTTGATCAAAATAAAGTAAATGTTACAGATTGTAAAGTTATAAATGTCTTTAATCAATAATCAATGTGTCCTTGCTGTAGAAAAAGTACTCATCTTTAAAAAATCTTACTGACCCCAAACTTTTGAAATGTAGTGTATATCAATCAATACACATTTATTCATAATAAATGTTTTTATTATTTTATGTATATTCCATTATTTTTTTCATAATTTTTCACAGATTACTAAATATATTGATTATTATTATTATTTGTCAGTTGTTCTCTTGAAAAGAAAAAGAAAAGAGGAAAAACTCTAGAACTTGCTTTGTTGAGATCATAAAACAAGACAAAAAATAAAATAATGCATGTCCTTTGTATGTAACACAATGAAATTTGTACTGTACTGTTTGTGAATTAATCCTCTCGGGAATTAATCAGTGCTGTGTATTTCCACACAAGATTTTTCACAGCTTCAACTGCATACTGAAAAAAAAAAATCCATGGACACTCAGATAGACTCAAGTTGAAACTCTATCCACTCATTTAGCTCTAATTCAAGAATCTCTAGCTCTTCCCCATCTATTTTTTATGTCTGGCTTTGAGTTATTTTATCCATCAGTGAGAGAACAAGCGAGCAGCCACACATGTTTAGAGGGAACAGTGCTTGTTCATGTGATTCCCTGAAAGAAGCACAACTCATAACATCTCTTTCTCTTTAAATGAACAATGACTTCTAATTTTCTCCCTCCACATGCAAACTTGTCTTTCAAATGTGTTGGTGTCTTTTTATGTTCGCCTTTATAAATTCCAAGTCTTTCTCTAATAACCTTTCACTAGCAGGTTTAGCCTTGCCCTCTCTCTCACTCTCTTTCTCTCATCTGGGCTAGAGATGAAAGTGAGGTGAGGAAGCTTTTCATGTGGGTCTTGTTCTCGGATCCCAGTATCACTCTCTCTCCCTAAAAAACACCACAGGATTCCATTTATCAGGCCTCAGCACAACCTGGAGAAAGGTGCAGGTGTGTGTATTGACCAACAGTTTGCCCAAACACAAGAACCACATCCTCAACTAATTAAAGTGTGCACCATGATGGATGTCTATAAGATCTTTTGTGTTTAGATCAGTTAGGTTTTTTCCCTGCAGTCCATTTTTGTTGTTAGAAACATTAACAAAAGTCCAACTGTGCCAAGGAGAAAAGTATGACTCTTTGAGAGCTGAAATGTGCTAAAAAACTCCTCCTTTTTCATTATGACACATCTTCAGTTCATTATGTTAGAGAAAAGGACATAGACCTTCTTTTCACAATAACAGACAAAAACACAAACCAATGAAACAAACAACGTAGATACTGCACACAAGTAAACAAAAGAGAAAGAATAATTCAGGTTTCCTCAAGATACATCTCATATGACTTTCTCAGCAAGACAAAAAAATAATTAACGTCACATCTCTTCAGAAGATATAACTGTGTTTGTCTTGACAATATGTTCAAATACTCTTGATTAAACGCAAAGGCACAAAACATAAAAAAAAGAATTTCTCCCAAACAGAAATGAAATGTTATTAACAGGCACAAACCTCCCTTAAGAAAAAGATGAGCTTATTTTTTTTCTTAATGATATATTGAATTAAAAGATAAATTAATTCTAAAAGGTGGTTAAAATAGAAAGTTATGCCACTGGGGACAAGAAAGAAATACAAAATTATAGGGCTACACGAATTTAGTGAAAAGATTTAAGTGCGATTTTTCAGATTAAAAAAAACATGTCTAGTGCGCTTGTTCATAGGGATGCACAATTTGGCCAAACTTTTGTGATTATATATTAATAGGACAACAACAACAACAACAATAATAATTTTTACTATTATAATTATTAAAATATTAAACAAAACAATAAATATTAGTACTGTAATTTCATTGCAATTCAATTATTTCACTGTAAAATTATAGTACAGCAATATTTCTAAGCACTTCATAAACACTTTGGTTTATAATCATTCCTTACTACAAGTTTAGGAAGATGTTTGGAGCATATCTTCCCAACACGTTATAAGCAAACCAATGCAGAGATGAGTTTGCATGGAGCGGCATTTTCTGTGAACTGAGCTGCTCAAAAACACATCTTGAGCAGCTCATGTGTAGAAGAACACAGTGCAGCGTTTCACTGTGAAACATGGAGCGCATGTATTTGATAATCACACTAAACTGATTTGTGGTTTTGGTTTCATATTGATTAATCCATGCAGCCCTACTAAATTAAGGGTTGTCATGGTACGGTAAAAGGTCAAAGGTTAACAAAAAATCTAAGACAGACAGAAGTAGTTATACACAGATAAATCACTGCACACTAATGCACAAACTTGGACATCGAATGTTGCGGTGCACACACGTTCACACACACACACACACGCACACACATGCACACGCTGAGGTCATGCAGTGCTGGGTTACCCAGAGAGGCCAGGTCACTGGCAGAGTTAGTAAAATCATCTTCCATTAGACATGAAGACGACAGTTCCTCCTCAGGGTTAGTATGAGTGACATCATCAGTGTGAGACGCCGCCGCTGCCTCAATATCACTCCTGCTCTCCTCATCCTCACCCTCCACACTCATCCCATCCATCATGTCTGCGAGCAAACAAACAAACAGGGACGCCCAAAAAAAAGAGAAGAGGAAAGAGACAGAGAATGTTAGTGAAGCATTGAGCATTATTTTTGGTATTCCAGCGCGAAAGGAAACTTTGCATGTTAGTAAAGAGTCAGAAAAGCATTCGTTTAGACCCATTTAGATGTTAAAATAGTATTTCCTTAACAAAAAGTTTGCTGCTGTCACATCAGGGTGTGTGTGTGTTTGAGCTGAGAGAAATCAGGCAGATGGCTGAGAGTGTCTGGCAGAGAGCTGAGCTTTGTGTGTGTGTTGCATGGCAGATTTGGCCTTGACGGCGAAATCTCCTCCAGAGTCCCTCTTCCGCATCCACAGATCTGAATCCCACAGAGCCCTTGACAATACACACTCAATCCAAACACATCGATCTCATTCAGTTATATGGTAACCAGAGCAGAGCCGCACACACACGTTGCAGTTAGAACTTAAATAAGAGACAAAACAAAGAGGAAAAAGGGCTGCACGATTCAGGAGGGAAATTCTAATTACAATTTTTCTGATAAATTTGAAAAACATTGTGCTATTAAAAATTCAATAAAAAGAACTTCAGGTTTGCTGTGCTTGTTTGTAGGGCTGTACAAACTGTCTAATAATTTTGTGATTACATATCAATATGACTACAAAATAATAATAATAATAATAATAGTATGATTATTAATATTAATATATTATAATTTATAAAAATAATTATATCATCATACAAATATTAATCAGAAATATTACTATTGTAATATTTCACTGTAAAATAAAAAATATATAAGAAAAACAAAGTAATAATTTTATTGTACAATATGACTGTAAAATTATAATGTTAATCAATTTCTATAATATTATTAAAAACCAATACGTTTTTATTTTCTGCTGAAAACTTTCAGTTGAAAAAAAAAATCCATAAAACAGTTTCAATAGTTGTGAATTGTGAAAATTACATGATGTAGGGCCTTTATACAGTGCATGTTTGTCTGTCCCTAACAGTCTTGTCTTCATCTGTGTTCAATTAAATTTGCCGTCCATCCTGATTAAGGTCTATAAGCACATTACATAAGCTGTTTGTGTATAAAACAACAGTTGCTTGCACATAAAACAACAGTTTTCACTCTGAAAACAGCTTCACTCTGAAACGCACACTGCACATATTTATGTAATTAAATCATAACCTTTGCAATTTGAAAATTGTATTTGAATTTTATTTTAATTACTTGTGTAGCCCAATAGGAAAATGCCACATGATGTCCCTAGAGAAACGCCCCAACAACCAGAGAAAAAGAGCGAAAGAAAGAGACAGTATGTTTCTTTTTTTCTTTCTCCTTAATGCTTTTTTTAAATGTACTTTCCATGATACGGGGACACACACACAGGGCAGTGCTAAGCTAATTAACAGAACGCATGCTACTGGAGTTGGTGAAAGTTTTGCTGGCAAATGTTTTGCTCTACTCAGCTCGAGCTCTCTCAGAATTAGAGGCGAGTGTTTGTGTGTGTATGTGTGTGTTGGTGGGCTTATGCGTTCTGCACGATAGGCCTTGTGCACCAAGCCTATAGCATTTCCCTCCAACCTGATTTTTAATAAGTTCTACAATTAGCAGAGTTCAACAGCCCGAAAGGCCAAATAAACCATTTTTTTTAACTCTCTTTCTTCCTCTCCCTCCCTCTGACCCGTTTTTCCTTCGCTCCATCCGTACACAGGGTTATCCATCTCTGTGGGCCGCAAGAGGTGTTCTGCAGTGTTTCTGAGCCACGGTAAATGCGTGATTGCAGAGGAGAGAACACTATTAGGCAGACAGGGCGAGGATGAAGAGAAAATGGAGGGCGTCAAAGAGTGTGAGATGAAAGAGATAAAAGGAGAGGAATATTGTGTCTCCCCTTGAGCTGTGAAATGGTACACACGGACATTAGCCGGCACAGAATTAGGCACAGTGGCTAGCCCGCTATGTTAACACCTCGAGTATTAAACAAAACCTCGATGCGCCGCTAACACCCCTCTTGCTCCGCGTGCATGCGCACTTTTAATTATACGCAGTGGCTAGTCACAACGCTAAGACCCCTTGGCGTAAACACGTTTAATAACATGCCACAGTTGGCCGCTATGCTAATGCCTCACTGTTTCCGCACGGGCCTCCCAGCGGTTAACGTTACACTAACGTGTTGTCTCATTGTCCTGCAATGTGAAATAAAAGGAGAAATGGTGGCTGATGATAAAACAGGACGCGGTGGGAAAGCCGAGCTGAAAGAGACACGGTCTATAGGAGTCCTACATGGACAATGAGATGGTGATTACCCGGCATGGGTGTGTGTTATATTGACGGTGATGATGATTTAGGCCATGTGGACTGGTGTGTGAGTGTGCGTGTTGGGGCACAGGGCAATGTTGGCGGTCGTGAGTTCTCCTGATGTATTTCCGAAGGATTATGTGGGAAGTGACTGCCTGAACAAATGGAAGTGAAGCCCTCTGTGAACACCTCAAATTAGAGTTCAGACTACGTGGGTGTGTTGGTGTGTTTCTTAATGTAATGCTCCTTTGGGCCTTGAAAGCAGACGTGTTGGTTGCCATTATGAAGTGAGCAACGAAATCGCTTTTTTTCTAAATCGGGCTGAAAGCCACTAATGGACACAGACACATGTACGGCCTGCTCTTAATGGACACACACACTGGAGCTTCATGACCAAATTAAATATCTCAAAAGCCAAACACCAGCATTCAGCCTTAAGGTTATGAACATTTTCACAATGATCTTGGGGAGCCTGAAATAACAATGACAGAAAATGTGTGCAAGTTCAATAAAATACTCTAAACTCACCAAAGAATTTAAATTCTGTTCAGTGTTATTGCAAGCTAAAACTATTACAAATAATTTTAGTTCATCATTGAAATAAAGCTGAAATATAATTAAATATAAATGAAAAAACTTAACTGAAATAAATTGAAGTACTAAAAAATAAACCAAAGCTATATATATATATATATATATATTTCTTATTAGTTGTAATGGTATTGCATAGTATTAGTTTAAATTTTTATGTTTTTTTGTATATATATATATATATACACATATATATATATATATATATACACACACATATATATATATATATATATATAT
>NW_015505197.1:3056448-3080108 GCF_001515645.1 Sinocyclocheilus grahami | reverse complement strand
TATATATATATATATACATACACACATACATATATACACATACATACATGCATATAAATATATCCAAAAAAACAAAAATTTTAACTAATAAAAATTAAAAGTCAAATAAAAACAGAAAATGTAATACTGAAAATGCAGTTTCAAAGTTGGATGACTTTATTTCTTCTGTGGAACAAACACAAAGGAAGACATCTTGAAGAATGTCTCTATGTTTTTTTGTCAGTATAATGAAAGTAAATGTGGTCCAAATGGGGTGTTCTTTTGGACCCCATTTACTTTCATTGTACAGGCAACAGTTTAAACATTTTTCAAAATATCTTCTTTTGTGTTATGCGAAAGAAATAAAGTCACACACTTTTAAGCCTCAAAATGTACACAGCACACACAAACACACAGAAAATTGTGCATATTGGGTGAAACAGGCCATGCTTTTAGGCACTAAATGAATTTTAATCAATATTTCTCTTGCTTCATCCCATCTTGGATGTTATTTTTTTCCAACAACCATGATGCAATGCATAATGGGGTTACCTTATTTATGAAGGATGTGAAGCTGCATTTAGACTTCCACCAAAACAAGGTATATACCCTTGGGAGCACGTCTATGTAGGCATCTCACTAGGTTTTGATACAGAGCTTATGTCTGTGGTATTTCAAAATGAACGCATGTAGATTTGCGTGTGCGTTTGCATGCTTATGAGAAAATGTGCATGCATGCATGCTTCCTTGCATTTATGCATTGTGAGTGTATGTGCTTGTTCGGCCTATAAAAGCCCCCCTGCACTCACCTCCAGCTGTCTTTGACCTTCCTTTTAAGTTGTTCCCAGCTGCACTACAGGCAATAGAGGTGGAGTCAGTATAGAGAGGCAGTTCAGCCATCTTTACTCCAGATCGAGCCTCCGCTATCAGCTGCCTGGCTCTCTCTCGCAGCTGCCTGCGCCGTTCTTCATCACGCTCCTGACACACACACACACACAGACAGAAGCAGAGGGAGAGGGGAGTTATTGAACGGGTGCCATCTCAAGTAATTGACAGAAATGCCATTTTCACTCCTCTCTCTCCCATCAGATCAGACTGATAGCAGCTTTTTTTTACTAGTCAGGATGGAGGGTCTCTGGCACAGATGGAGAGAGCAAGAGACATTCACTGCATGGTTTATTTGTCATTGATTCTGTATAGGTCCAGACATAATAAACCTGAGATATTCGCTGGAATGTCTTTTTTTTTTGGCCTGACTACATGTTTATGAGTGTTTTGTGTGAATCAACCAGAGGTAGAGACAGAAATGTATGCATCAACTACTTGGACATGAATAGATAGATGTAGAAAAGAGAGAAGCGGACAGTGACTGGGAAATGGATGGTTATTATAGCCTAACAATTTTATGTAATATTCACAAAGTTGTAGTACCACTAGCACACAATAACATTTAGTCAGGTCTGCTTAGCATGATGGGTAGCCTGGCCCCACAGACAGCCACATGAACACACATACATGCACATATTTTCGAGATGGTAACAGGTTTCTAAAGCAAAAGAGCAGAGAGTGAATTATCCCAACTGGTTACAAAAGCGTTAAGTTAATTAACCCCATTTCACCTGTTTCTGTGGACAAAGCTTGTCTGAAGCCATTGTTGAGAAGGACAATGAGCAGAGAGATGCAGATGAGGGAATCCCAGGAGCACTTTTTAGGGGTCCAGCCAAGAGGCCCTTGAGTCTCAGGGTAATTTGAACATGCAAGACAAAGCTAAGGCCAGGTTACACCTGAAAACACAGGAGTGCTCCTGCCAAAACAGAATTGTGTGTGTCCACTATGTTCTTGCAAAATTAATACATCTGCTCAAATTGGAGGACGGAACAGCCAATGATATGTATGCAAATAAATTAAGAAATCAACAAAAACAAACAGAACCACGTGTTTCTGTGAGCGTGACAAAATCTACCTCTACTGTATAATAATGTATGTTTCGTTTGAGCTGTGAGGCTTTTGCCCTGTGCTCCTCATACAATTTAACATAATATAATTGTCATTTTTTCGGCAGTTGAAGTCTAAAACGCCAAATGATCCGCTTAACCTTGCAGGTATCATCACACACAACCTTCGACACACTGTTTTACATATAGCGATTCAGGGTTAGGCTAGCCATTAGCACAGAAAATGAGACTCCTTGTGTGTGCGCCTGAAGGGCAGGATTACCACCAGGCCCAGTGTAAACTGCTTTCAGGCAACTCTGGAAATGTTCTGTAATACTGTAGTCAAGGAAAATTAACAAGAGATGAAGAACAGCAGCAGACAGAGGAAAGGAAAGATGCGTCAATCCACACAGACTGTGCTGGAACATTTAACAGAAGCTTAAATTGGGCAAATCTGTAAAGAGGCAGACAGACGTTTTAAGAAGTTGGAAATGCATGGTATACCTGGAATAAATGCTGATTCACACTAAATGGACGATAACACAGATGGTGAAAAAAGCCCAGACATATAAATGCAGTTCTGTAAGTTTTTTCTTAACCAGAAATATTTACTTTCAAAAAAAAAAAAAAAGAAAACGAAAAAAAAAAAACCTTTTCAATTACATTTTCAGGCCTGCACTTTTATCATATTTCCAGATTTATCATGACCATGGGAACCTTGATTTAAGAACTCAAACTTTTTCCTTTTCCACACGCACACAAAAACTAATTTAATTGCATTGGACCAAAAAAAAAGAGTTTTTTTGGGGGGGCTATAACAAAACAACAATAAGCAATACTTTTATAAGATTTACGAAAATAGATTATTGTTAATTTCTACATGTATTACCTATATATATTTTTTTATTGTATAAACATTAAACTAATAGACTAATAAATGCTGTAAAAATATATTAATTTATAACAAAATTGTAAAAAATTAACTACTGTTAAAGAAATTAAAAGCAATCTAACCGATTATTACCATATAGCATTAAAAATTAACTATTGTTAAAGAATTTCACCTTAATGTAATGTGTTTTTTTCTGTCATTATTTATTGCGATTAGTACAAATGCTTAAAAAAAATCATGCCAATAAAGCATTGAAAATCTGAGGCACTGAAAGGGACAGTTATGAAAGTGTGACGTCAAAATGCATGGATAAAAACAATCACTGAGAGATACAAATGTAATCCCCAAATGAATTAGCCTTGCACACTGTGCAGAATAACCACCGTGTAACGATCCATTTCTACAGCAGCAATGAGGTGTAAAACGGTCTGTCCTCTTATGAAGAGATTTCTTTAATGACTCTCTCTTCAAATGGACTTCAAGTGGCTCTTCTTCAGCTACACTGAAGCTTGACCGTTCAGTCTGGACTCTCCAACTGGGCTATGCTTGGAGTGAGAGAAAGAGGGAGAAAAAGGAAGAGGAAGAGAGGGGAGAGAGATCAGTGGCCCATCCAACCTCCCAGCTGCAGATCACCAAGGATAATGAGGGGATCCACAAGAACGAGTGAAGATAAAGAAAGAAAAACATCAGGGGTGGCAGAAACGATGACAAAGTCATAATTAAAGGTGGAGAAGAAAACATGGTGTGTGGGAAGACCTCAATCTATCTTCTGGGAAGTAAAAAGGGAGTGAGAGATGCGCAAAAGCAGATAATGGAGGGCTGTCACCCTCATTCTGGACAAGAGATCCAGGGAGAGAGGGGGTGGGCGGCAGAGCTGAGGCCCAGACAGAAGCACTCACAGTGGGCATGGGGTCCGGCTGGCTGCCCCAGTCTGGCTGCTCTTTTGGAGGGGGCTGGCGGGTGGGTGGGGGCTCCGAGGGTGCAGCGAGCCATGGAAGGAGTCGCTCGGCTAGGCACACACACAGGCTCAGGGTCTTGGCGCTAACACAGCCGTGCCAGCCAGCCAGAGACGGTGCCAGCCAGTGAAGCACAAACAGATATATTTGTCATGACACACTGAGTGTGCAGAGAAGGGGAGTGCCACGCGCACACAGACAGACACAGAGATACACACACACGCTCACAGACAGACACAGACACAGACACACACACACACACACACACACACACACACACACACACACACACACACACACACACACACACAGCACAGGCAAGCAGTGCTGAAGAACAGAGGGTTTGGATCTTTAGCCAATCCAAAAGCCACAGACACATACATGTGAACAGATGGGAATCATTAGTAATTTATCAATTCTGGTTCTGATTCCATTCATGATTTCATTAATGATTCTTTTCCTAATTCTGAGGAAAAATGAATGGAATACGATCGGAAAACAATACTTTCTTGCCCTAAGCAACCTGTTTTTTCAGTTTTAATCTTAAGTGATTTATTTCAAATTTATTTAGACAACACAGTATTTTTTTTTAGCTATATCAGCCATTTATCTATTGGCTATTAAAAATAAAAATGAGCTTCTCTTACATTTATGTATAATTTTTTATTCTATTTATTTGCTTTATATTTATTTCATTGCTTTATATTTATATAAATATATATTTTTTAAGTAATACAATACAATATATATAATACAATATATACATAAATTATATTGTAATGTAGGAAATTATATGTTTACAGGTGCGTTTGCAGACTTTTCAAACTGGAATGATTCACTTAAAAGTTAATTGCTGACAGAAAATAAGACAACGGCGTGAAAATCAACAAGGCTGTGACAATGTCACCAGTTATAATTAAGAACCGGTTTTTGATCCCAACCCTACTTGCCTATGAACTTATACAAAACGATAGACAAATAACCAAACCCAAATATTCAGTGCATTCACAAAAGCAATCAAATATGAATGCAATGTTTGAGACACATTCAAGAAAATTAAAACATTGCCACGTCTCGTGCTCATCAACCCTCTCTCTCCGTCCTTTAGAAAGTGACCTGTGAAATAAAGAGACTTCCTTGTCCTCTTCACCTTCCTCTCTCTGCACTGTCTATCAAACCCTCATCTCTTTTATTCTTCCTTCTCTCCTATTTCTGTCTTCTTTAAATGGAAAATACAGATCGTCTATGATCTGTCCCCTGGCTTCGTGGTCTGTAATGAGAAAACTTCACCTTGTGTCCCCGGCCATTCTAAAAGAAGCATTCGGCTGCTCCTGTTCACAAATCCAATTAAATGTAGTCAACAGAGAAAGACAGGGAGAAAGAGAGAGTGGGAGCGTACAGAAGAGGAAGCGTTGGGTGGACGGACGGGGCAGCTTTTCCTCTGTAATGTGGCCTCTGCTTGGTGTTGAGGTGTCAACTTAAAATGCAAGTAGTTGAGCACCAGCTAATCCTACAGCAGCCTGCTTTAGCC
Organism: Sinocyclocheilus grahami; assembly: GCF_001515645.1. NCBI lineage: Eukaryota > Metazoa > Chordata > Actinopteri > Cypriniformes > Cyprinidae > Sinocyclocheilus > Sinocyclocheilus grahami. Next base: position 3,074,816 of record NW_015505197.1, on the reverse strand, counting down.
CCGAGCCAAACGAGAGCGAGAGAGAGCGAGCGCGCGAGAGAGATGCCACCGTGGCCTTATCGCTGGGCTGCAGATGTGGTTCCTGGATCAATGCACATACACCACGATCAATGCATTTGATAAAGAATTAAGAAGAAAACTGTACATGCTATCAAAGGCCGTTGTACATAGCATAATTATGCTTCTGCATGTGTGTAGATGATACTAGTGCGGTGCGATACAGATAAATAGAAAGATAGAGGTAGATGTCTTGCGGGCTACACAGCCTGCTCTTAGCACCCGGCTCACAAACAAAAAAAAAAAACCTGTCAAACAGTTACCAACCCGTTTCGGAGGATGGAGGGATAAAGGCTGTTGGCCAGGTTTGTCCCTCAGAAAGACATCTGGCATTTAATGTACAAGCATACACACAGCTCAAGAGGGCATCTAAAAAATTCCCAAAACACTTATAGTGGGCATAAACAAAAATAATAATGTCAAGCATGGGATTACTACCAAACAAAACATGCTTATTTCAATATACGACTGCAGAGAGCCAGAGGCAAGAGGCACACACACTGCTGAATGAGGGCAGTTAGAAAGACAAACCCCCTGATGCGGGTGAAAGAGTAGTAGATGAACAGGTTGAGCAGGCGGTTTGTGTGCGAGTAGGAAGAAAACTTTCTCCTTTACATGACAACATAATTACCCAGCAGAAAGAGCCATTCACTGCAAGCTGCTCTTTACAGAGTACAAACAACACACACCTGCTTCAGTCAACATGAAAGCCAGCTTGCTTCCGTAATGTGACGTGTTTCCGAGTGAAACAAGATATTTAGTGAGAAAAAGATCAGGTCAATCAGGTTGAAAAATAACATGGCTTGGTGACATCAACCAAAATGTTGTTGAAGAGGACGAGCAATTTATGACATTTCTTACTTTTTTTTAATGTTCACCAACGTATTGTTCATAATAACAACTGGAAATTGTATTAAAGTGAACATGAAATCAAAATCGACAAATTGCTCCACTGACTTTCCTTTTTTGTTATTCCAAAAACTGCTGACATCACTTGAAAGTAGTAATCAAAAATACAGTAGAAATAGTAATATTCAAATTTACATTTACATATACGCATGAAGATTACATATACGTTTTAATATAGTTTAAAATGTGATGGCAAAATTGAATTTTCAGCAGCCATTACTTTGGTCTTCACTCTCACATGATCCTTCAGAAATACTTTTAATATACTGATTTGGAACACTAAAATATTTGTATCATTAATGTTGAAAACATTAATGTTGTGCTGTTTAATATTTTTGTGCACACTGATAATTTTTTCAGCATTTTTTGATGACTAGAAAGTTCAAAAGAACAGCATTTATTTGAAAAATTTAATGCATCATTCATGAATTAAAATATTTTATTTCGACACTATTTAATGTTAAACAAATAGTTAACCAACTAGTTGTGTTTTGTTTTAGCAAACTCTTATACACTCTGGCTCCATTCTGGTACGTAACGCCCACTTTTCAAGAAAGTAAATAAGGTCAATTTTTGCATTTATTGTTAACTTTAAAAAGTTTGATCTCTTTCAGTCTTTAGCAAGACTTGGAGCATGACCATTAAAAATGTATTAATGCAACAGAAAATCAACAAGTTATTGAAAAACTTACTAATGCTTGTACTTACTTTCTTTAATTAAAGTGTTCAGACAGACACACAAACGCTCGTAGCACTCTCTCTCTCTCTCTCTTTCTCTAAACAAACACTTTTCAGTCCGACTGAAATAACTGGATTAAACAATTGCAATTTCATATCAAAATGAACTTAAACTTTATGCTTTTATCCTTCATATTTTATTCATAGGAGACCGACTTATGAATGAGGTTAAAAACTGAAGGGCGGCAGAAAAGAGAGAGAAAGGAATGAGGTAGTGGAAGAGAAGAAAGGAGAGTTTGTTGTGGTGGAAAGAGAGAGAGAGAAAAAGAGAGAGACAAGGGGGAAAAAAAGAGGAGACAGCCCCACTGAGAAATGACTGTGTGTGCGTAACGCCGGAGAGAGCAGTGGCTTGATCGCAACTCATGAAGAGATTGGAGGGGCGTCTCTCTCTCTCTCTCTCTCTCTATAACAGTTTCTCTGTTCCAACCAACCGCTTTGATATCCACACACACAGCCCTTCAACTACCTTCCATCCAGTCTGTTTCATTAGACGAGAATCCATCGGAAAAAGAAAGGTTTCCAAACTAAAAAGACAATCGGAATGTGGCACGAGAGAGCCTGTGTAGTCACATCAGCATGTTAAAATGCATATGGAAGGTGCAGCCATGGTTCCTTTGAAAGTCTGAGGGAATCGTTTGAGGGCGTCAGACCCAAAGAACAGAGAACAGGAGGACGGCTGTGGCCTAATTGGCCCAATTAACTCCGAGTCTCTGGTGCTTGCTGGGACAATTGGTCTTCCCCGGGCCTTCCCACTGACTCTCACGCATCAGAGGCGGGCCGACGCTAACGACTGTGGACTACAGAGAGAAAGAGAGAGAGATCACTGCTGTACGTGGAGTGTTAGTACTGACACCAGATTTACATAGAAAAAGCAACATATTTGATTACGTGTTGATTTCATGTCTGACGTCACAGTTAAATGAGGCTGAAAGATAAAAATGATAGAGGCAGCGGTTTGCCTCAAAACACACACGCACAAGCACGCAGGGAGGCCGCCACGAGTTCAAAGGTTCGCTCCATCTCTCTCTGAGAGGGAGGGTCATGGGCGGCTCTGAAAAGTCACCGCACTGTCACACAGAGTGGGAGGGAGGGCTGAGGATGGAGAAGAGAGTCAGGAGGGTGAAGCAGGGCCTCGTCGGTCAAAATCAAACGCAGTCCAATTAAACTAATCATAACGAGCCAGTGAACACGAGGAAGCTCACCTGGAATCTTTTCCCTCCCCTTCTCCTGCTCTCTCTCTCGCCGTACCCTCCATAATTACCCTGGCCAAAGCGCTGTGAAATTACTGCACTGATCAACTAATGCTTGAGAAAATCTGAAGAAACGCACTGTCCCCTTTTTCTGCCTCACTCCCTCCCTTTTTATGATTTAAAGGACTACATAAATAAAAATTATTTCCCCTCACTATCACTCCCTCTCCCCTGCTTTCTCTTTATCAAGGACTGAAAAAGAGGAAAAGGAAACAGAGAGGAGATTCTCTTCACTTTATTTTAAAGAGCTATTTTGCCTATGAAAGAGTGAAAATTAAGTGGGGGAGGAATGTTTAGGGTTCAAGAGCAATTGTGGCATAATGTGACTGCCACAAAATGTATTCATCTATCACTTTTTAAAAATTGAAAAAAGTTTTAGTAAAAATTGAAATGCATTTTTTGCAATAAAACAAGACTAGTGTGACAGAAAAAATGTTAAATCAAAAATTGCATCAGTTTTCAACTGTTGTCATGATGACATAATGCCTGTAATCCAGGAAGGACTGTTTGCATGGCGCAAACCAGTTTTGATATTAATTTCATTAATTGAAATAAAGGAAATAAACTAAAATATAAATATTATATATAAAAAAAGTAGAAACACTGCCTTGCCAAGTGGCTCAAAATAAAATAAGTTCAAACTGAAGTACTAAAATTACTAAAATACTAAAATAGAAATAAATCAAAGCTAAACAGAAATATTTACAAAAATACAACAAGACAAAATTAAAAGTTAAAAATAAAAACAGAAAATGTAAAATAAAAGCCCATTTAAAATATTGATAAATACTATAACAGTATAGAAATAATCCTAAAATAACCTCTGCACCCACAGGAATAACAAGTTAATTCACCTAGAAAAATATGTACACTTCAAAAAATACAATTTATATGATTTTACAATTAAAAATTAAATAATAAATATGCTTTTATTAAATATATATTATAAATATATCATATATATATATATATATATATATCATATATATATATATATATATGAATGAGCTTCACACTGCATCTTTTAAATCTTCTGGAATCACTAAATGTTTTACCAGCCCAATATTTGCCTTTGTTAAAAAACTGAGGATGAGATTAAATTATTTTGCTGTAGTCAACACTATGCCACAAATGTTGACAATAGCACTTAACTTAAACCTGGAACATTCCTTTAAGAATGTATGTTTGTGTACACTAGCATGAAGGGGTGTTGTGCCGCTGTGCTTTTTCTAATTTTTCATTAATTAGCGATTTGCTCTCACCAGGGGGTGAAGAATACGAGAGCGGCTGAGAGGTTTGGGCCTAATGGATTGTGACGGCTACCTACCCATAGTACAATGACCACTACTAAATAATCCTACTATCAAAGACCTAAACACACACATATACACAGAGTTAGCAAAAAGTAGAAGAGCAGGAGACAGAAAGTGAAGCAGAGACAAAGAGAGGGAGAGAGAGAGGGAAACAGACAGTGGTGGCAAAGATCAAAGCAAGTGAGCCAATGCAGCACAATGCAGCACAATTAACATGGCATGTAAAAGAACAAGAGAAACACACACACACACACACAGAGCAGTTCTTGATGAGAGAGGTGGGCTCACTGATGGGCCCACTGAAACACACCACTGACTGAGGACAATGACTGGCCCGCTGGTCATCCAACACACTCTCACGCACAATCAAGTCTGTATGCTAACTTCTAACAATATTGCAAACATGGAGAAACCTTGAAATGTTTTGAAAAAAATTTTAACTTCTATATCCTGTTGAAAGTTGAGGCAGGATATCACAAGGGCTAGTTGCTTTAGAAAAAAAAAAAGACAACAGCCGACAGCAAAACTTGATAGCTTGTACTGTGTCCAAAAGCAATCAAGATATTTTAAAAATGAATAGACTACAGTTCAAAAAAATTGCATTGGTACTATTTTTAAATGTTTTTGAAAGAAGTCTCTTATGCTTACCAAGGTCACATTTATTTGATTAAAGATACAATAAATACCTGAATATCAAACTGAATATTCTCAAATCTGCCCTGTTTTTCAGTCTTTCATCTGAACGTCAGGATCATTTAGCAGTTGGCAGTAAAAGAAGCACATAGCATTTCGGCCCATGCCATGTGCGTGACTGAAAAGCTCACTACACCCCAATGACTTCCCTCTCTCTCTTTCTCATTCATCCTCACTTTCACCCCTCCATCTCTATCTCTGCTTTAAAAGAATGGAGCAAGTCTTAATTTAATTAAAATATTCCCTCTGCATGCTAAAGCAGAGCAGTTCTTGATGAGAGAGGTGGGCTCACTGATGGGCCCACTGAAACACACCACTGACTGAGGACAATGACTGGCCCGCTGGTCATCCAACACACTCTCACGCACAATCAAGTCTGTATGCTAACTTCTAACAATATTGCAAACATGGAGAAACCTTGAAATGTTTTGAAAAAAATTTTAACTTCTATATCCTGTTGAAAGTTGAGGCAGGATATCACAAGGGCTAGTTGCTTTAGAAAAAAAAAAAGACAACAGCCGACAGCAAAACTTGATAGCTTGTACTGTGTCCAAAAGCAATCAAGATATTTTAAAAATGAATAGACTACAGTTCAAAAAAATTGCATTGGTACTATTTTTAAATGTTTTTGAAAGAAGTCTCTTATGCTTACCAAGGTCACATTTATTTGATTAAAGATACAATAAATACCTGAATATCAAACTGAATATTCTCAAATCTGCCCTGTTTTTCAGTCTTTCATCTGAACGTCAGGATCATTTAGCAGTTGGCAGTAAAAGAAGCACATAGCATTTCGGCCCATGCCATGTGCGTGACTGAAAAGCTCACTACACCCCAATGACTTCCCTCTCTCTCTTTCTCATTCATCCTCACTTTCACCCCTCCATCTCTATCTCTGCTTTAAAAGAATGGAGCAAGTCTTAATTTAATTAAAATATTCCCTCTGCATGCTAAAGCGTAAAGTCTTTTCTTAGTGGAGGAGCTTCACGCAGAGGCCAGTGATAAGATAACAGGGCTTACTAATCAAAACAAGACATCAACTAATCTAATCTAAATCACTAACAATTACCAGCGTGCCAAGCCACGCTCCCTTTTGATCAATGTTTTCTATTAAAAAGTGAAACAATTCAATATTCTGGCAGGCTAATGCACCGAAGCCTCATTAGCACATCGTCCTTGGGATGGAGGCATTGTGAACGCACACACTGACGCTAATTTGTGGTTAATTTACAGGACGAGGACCATCTCCCCTTCATCAGAGCACAGAGGACTTTTACACGAGAGAGAGACTACGAGAAAAGAAAATATTTTTCTTTGAAAACATTTTTCACATTGAGGTGCCTTCTTGTTCCTGTTCTTTGATTTCTTATGCATTTAATTCAAGGGCATCTCATTTCCTTTTAAAAATTCACACAGCAAAACGTCTGAATAAATCCGCCACACGCCAGATATTTCATCATGTCCTGAAAACCCCTCCCCTGTGGTTCTGTATGTTTATGCCACTGCGTTTCACACTATTCTCCCCCTAAAACAGGATGTCAGGAGAACTGAAATGTTATTCGGATGTGGCCTGAGCTTTCCGACATCAAGTGTCAGCCGTCCTGCAGTACTGAGCTCAGCAGAGCATGTTTATTTAGCGTTTGAGACTCTGACTGGTCACTTCCTACATCACTACCTGGAGTCCTTGAGTAACCCTTAAAGACCTGTCCTGTGTGAAATAAGAGACTCTAGCATGCAGGCTCTTGGCTACAGAATAATATTACTCTCTATTACTTCCTGTCTGACAGGACAAAGGAGCATCCTGAGAGGAGCTGGGAACAGTGGTAAGGACTTACTATGCAGGTGTATATGCACTTAGCAATACTCTTTTGGGAATTTTGGGGAAATCAACAACTGAAAATTTGTAAAACTAAATAAATAAATAACTCTAAAAATACAAAACGTTTACATGTACAAAAGGATTTGAGTTTTAGTCATATCCAGTGGTGGACTGGGACAAAAATTCAGCCCTGGCACTGTAGCCACACAAGCCCACATTACCACGGGCACGCACATTCACTATTTACAGTTGTGTATTGTGTACACATGGTGAAATAATATAAGCAGTACCGTATCTAACAGATACTTAAACATTTAACATATGTGGCAACAATGCTTACTACTTTTTAAAGAGCACACATAGGCCTATATAACAAATTTACACACACAGTAAAGTTATGTGTGTGATTGTGATCTGTGTGTGTGTGTGTGTGTGTGTGTGTGTGACACACATGCACAGGTTCCTCCTTTCCTAAGGGTTAAATTAATGGTTAATTAAAGCCACAGTATTAAGAAACTGGCAGCATCTGTGTCAGGGTGTGTCTCTCTCATTGCTGTCTGCACTGGATCCAGCAACATTCTAGTTTTGAATAGATGACCACACGATTCAGACAAGGGAGAACATAAGTAAGACAATGGCTTATAATTCCTCATCTAACTATTGTATATGAGTGCCTGTAATAGAAGCCTATGTTCCACCCTACCTAAGGATTAATTACATACTGTAACCTATGTATGAACGTATTCAGTGTTTTATTTTGATATACGAGTAGCTATGTATTCAAAGTGAAGTTCATTACAAATGTCTACAGTACTATGGCTATTGCTAAAGGTTTTTGATGTGTTAGACTACATTGCAAGTAGCCTACAGCAGTCTGTTTATCCTAAATCCCACCTTATCTGCTGATATTTCAGTCATGCAATTCAGTAAAAGGCTAGCTAACACTTGTAACCAATTATCACAAAGCAATGACATTTTCAAATATACGGGGGTTCTACGATAAGGAATTTAAACCTTTTGAAAAGAGTTTGGTTAATTTTACAAATTTGGCAGCGTTGGACGCAAGAACCCTTTTTTTGCTTTCTTGAAGTTTTTCTGCACCACCTTTCCTTTTTTTTTTTTTACAGTCCATTATCTAGCTTTTACTGACAATTAGCTCATGATGCACTCTCTCCGATGACGTGCTTGATTTTGACTGAACATCCAATTTGAATAACCACTGATCGGGTCGGTCGGCCCATCTTGGGACCAAGGCCGGACGTTGCAGACTGGGCCAAATGCTTAACATTTATTATTATTATTATTATTATTATAACCACAGTTAATTCGTGCAAGTGATAAAAACCTGTAATCTTTGATAACGCTAGATAATAAAAATGCACCTGTTCATTGTTAATTCATGTTTGCTCAGGTCGAATAAATAATATTAACAGATACTGTACAAAGTCTGATTTTAATATTGCATTAGTAAATGTTAAAATTAACACTAGCTAAGACTAATAAATGCTTTACAAGTATTTTTCATTGTTAGTTCATGTAAATTAATGTAATTAATTTTAACAAATGGAATCTTATTGTAAAGTATTACCAAGAAATGTTTCTTGAGCACATTTGACCGGAGTAATGGCTGCTGAAAATTCAGCTTTGCCATCACAGGAATAAATCACATATATACATTACAATGTAAAAATAAAGAATATATAATAATAAAGTACACACACATATACTGTATATATACAATTTTGTAACTATTTCACAGTATTACTGTTATTATTGTATTTTTTATCAAATAAATGCAGGTTGCGAACATCAAGAGATTAAATCCCAAAGTCCCAAATTTGTGAACAGTCGTGTAAAAACAACAGAAATCTATGAATATCGATATCTAAGCAAAAGTCTGTATGTGTGTGTGAACTCACATCAATAATCTGTGGCGAGTGTGTGGGTGACTGTGCATTAGTGGTGCTTTTGTTTCCAGCCTTCATGGCAGCATCTCTACGGGCCTGTTCCAATAGCAGCCTGGCCCTCTCCTTCAGCTCCTCTTGACGAGACAGGACCTTCTGCAATGCAGAGAAAGAGATTTTATTCAACTTTGAGTGTAACCAAGTTTCACTTTGTATAACCATGATCTGTTTCACCTTCTCTTCACTGGTGTTAGACACTGGGGCGGGTACAACGTCCTGGAAAAAAAAAACATGACGTAAGAACAAATCTGTGGATGCCATCACCCTATATGTTGTGCGAGTCAGATTAGAATCTCTTCCAAACGCTATCAGCGTTGCGCTCTCATTACGGGCTCCAGCAAGCAGCTGATTGGCTGATTGGTATGGCGGTGATTCTGACAGTTGAGAGGAGATAGAGTGACTTTTGCTCCTGATCACTGTTAAGGTATCTACAGGTATCTACACTGTGCAACATATTCAGTAAAACAACCAAATGAAGCACCAACAAACTTAAGGTGGTGCAAACTGTCACCATGGTAACGCACCTCTCATGTCACAGCTGAGGCCTTGATGACGTCAAAATAAAATCAGGACAAATCTAAGCTGGAAAGTTATTTAGTGGAAGGAATGACAGTGATACATGGCAAGAGTGTGATAAAAGTTGTGCTGCAATACCTGCAAGTGTGTGTGTGTGTGTGTGTGTATATGCTGTATAGATGAGGAGAGGCTCTCATGCGGAAACACGCTATAACCCATGTCAGTATTAGAGCTGCAGGCGGGACGGCCCGTACATAATGACATGCCACTCCGAGTGACACGCGGCTGCTGTCTGTGCCGATCAGGCGTCTCACAAAATGGCAAAAATATCAAACATGTAAAAAGCTTCAAACTGTTTTATGTGCTTTGATTTTATATGGCAGCTTTTCCCATTTAAGCTGTAACTGGTTTTCTGTTGGAAGTGTTGAGGGAATTATTCATTTAACATGCATGTTACCTGTGTTTGTTACCTACAATTGTGTGTATTTACAGTGGGTATAGAAAAGAATCACCGCCCCCTTTAAAATAATCACATTTTGTTGCTTTGCAGCCTGACGGACACCGTTTTTGTTTTATTTAGCTATATTTACTTATATGAAAGATATAATACCAACATGTCAGAAAAAAATTACAAAACCAGAATCACTGAGTTGGAAAAAGGATCACCCCCTTGTGTCAGTATTTTGCTGAACCACCCTTTTGCTTTAATTACAGCCTTTAGTCTGTTGGGATTTGTCTCTACTAACTTTGCACATCTAGACTTTGCAATATTTGCCCACTCTTCTTTGCAGAACTGCTCAAGTTCAGTTAAATTTGATGGTGAGCGTTTGTGGACTGCAGTCTTTAAGTTATTCCTCAGATTTTCAGTGGGGTTTAAGTCTTTTCTCCTTCAACCACTATGTGCTCAGTTTAGCTGTGTGCTTTGGGTCATTGTCATGTTGGAAGGTAAACCTTCTTCCTATTGACAACTTTCTGGCAGAGGGCAGCAGATTTTCCTCAAGAATTTGACGGTATATTGCCCCATCCATTTTTCCTTCTATCTTGACAAGTGCTCCAGTACCTGCTGCAGAGAAACACCCCATAACAGGACATTGCCACCTCCATGCTTTACTGGAGGAATGCTGTTATAGGATGGTGAACTCAGTTGTGACTGCATGTGGCCTTTCTTGAGGAGTGGCTTTTTACTTGCAACCCTCCCAATACAAGCCATATTTGTGGAGAATTTGTGATATTGTTGTCACATGCACACAATGACCACTCTTTGCCATAAATTCCTGCAGCTGCTTCAGAGTTGCTGTAGGCCTCTTGGTCACCTCTCTGACCAGTTTCCTCCTGCTCTTTCATCCAGTTTGGAGTGACGTCCTGATCCAGGGAGGGTCTTTGTTGTACCAAATACCTTCCACTTCTTAATAATAGACTTCACTGTGCTTCTAGGCATTGATAAAGCCTTTGAAATTTTTTGTATCCATCTGCTGACTTGTGCCTGTCCACAACTCTATCCTGGAGATCTTTTGACAGTGCCTTGCCACCCATAGTTGATTGTTTGCTTCAGATGCCCTACCAATGACTTCTGACATGTTGGTGTTATATCTAACACTTGGATGTTATAATTTTCACTGAGTAAATACAGCTGGATAAAACAAAAACTGTGTCCATCTTCATTTCACGCTGCAAAGCAACAAAATGTGAGTATTTTAAAGGGGTGATTCTTTTCTATACCCACTGTATGTTTGATGTTGTTTGCTTGTTTGGTTTGGTAATTTTGACTGCTCAACAGGGTTCTCGAACTTTCTGACCAATTCATTTTCATAATGAGAAAGAAAGACAGACAGACAGACAGACAGATAGAACATTTTGCTCAGATTTATGTGAATATGAAGCACGCTTGTGTGTTGACATTTACCTGTGTGAGTTTAGCGGGTGTGTGTGTGTGGTTGGTCTGGGCACTGCTGTCTGAGGTGCTGTCAGATTCAGAGTGGCGCAAACTCGCTCTCTTCTTCTTGATTAGATCAGTGTCTCTGTTATATGTGAAGCCCAGTTTATGTGTGTTTGTTAGAGAAGACCCGGTCTGCCACGTGGGTGACCCACATTCAGTTTGTCTTTCACCAGGCCGTGAGGTCTCGTGCTTCTCCCTGGAGTCTCTGGTGTCAGCGGCGGTCAACCCACCCGACTGCCCGCTCTCCTTTTCTCTCTCCAGCCTGTGAGACGGGTCACCCATGTCCAGTGTATCGGCTTTGAGGAGTTTTTTCTGTTCTGCAGTGGGAGGTTTGCTGGTGGAGGTCTCCAGGCTGGTTCTGGTGCATTGGGTGGGTCGTGGGTGAGGTTCATTGACGGTTGGTGCTGCTGGAGAGACACGGTCTGCCGTAGACGCCCGTAAAGATGGAACTACATCTTTTAGAACTTCCCCTGGGAAGGCGGATAGAGAACCAGATCCTCCGCTTGTCATGACTGACTTCACTTCCTGCTCTTCTTTAACACCATGCCCACCATTGGTTGCTGCAGCACCCTGATTAGTGGGCTCACGGTGAATGTCGTTAAGTTCGGCGTAGAACTTGTCTTGGTCGATAGAACTGTTTGTGTCCGTTTCAAAGTCTCCAACTTTGTATGTGCTACAACTGCTGTTGGCTTCGATCTGCACAACATTGAGTTCCTCACCGCTGAAATGTGCCCGGATCTGATACAGGTATGTCATCACCGTCAGCTTATCCGGGATTGCCAGCAGAACCATGTCAGATGGCTCCAGAAGCCGAGAGATTCCCAGACTGGCAAAGCCATCATATGCCTGCATACACAAAAACAGATGAGGTTTAAAATAAAGCATAGACAATAAAGGACTGTATAAAATGAAACAGAGTAAATAAAACAAGAACTGGTGGACCAAAAAATAAGGATTGATTGAAAAAAAAAATAAAAAAAAAATAAAAAAAGGATTTCAGTTGTGTCAGTCCTTTGTAACACACTAAAACAACACTACAGCTGAATATAGGGTGCAACATTTACTTTAAATTCTAAACTAAACTAAACTAGAATAAATCTGTCAACCCAATCATTCATCAAAATAACTAAATTAAGTCTGGGTCAGATAATAATTCTTCTAAATTAAAAATCTGGATCAGACAATTGTTCTATAAAATGAATAATAAATTAATAAATGGTAAATAAATGCATAAACAATAGAATATATGACATAACATATGACAGAATGATCGATAGAGACAGTATGATAGATACAAACTGATATTTTTAAAATAAGCATCTGTCAACCAAATCATTCATTAAATTAAACAGACTCATTCTATAAAAATAAAAGTAAATAAATAAGTAAATAAACAAATAAATAAATATGGATCAGTCTATTCTATAGTGTTCTATAAATCTATAGACCTAAAATAAAATAAAAAATTAAAATTTTTAAAGAGTCTTTTACAGATTTATTTATCAAAGTCAATTATTATATTTGGATTATAGTGGGTATTAATTTGGACTACTTGAGGGAAGTTGGAAAGGGAGGTTTAAGAGAGAATATATAGCAGGCTGTCGGAAGAAAGGGAAGGATGAAATAAATATGAGGTGGTATGGGTAGTGCATTAGTTGAAATAAAGGTGAAAGGGTGAAAGGGACAAACGGTGGAGGGTGAGGGGTGAAAATGAATGGTTGGGTGCAGGGTAAAAGGGTAAACTATAGGCTATAGAGTGGGAAAGAAGGCCAAGGTACAGTATGGGATGAAGGAAAAAGAAAACACAGGGTAAAGGGTGAAAGGGAAGAACAGGGTTTGTAGGGTGATGGGAGGGAGGGACAGTTAGGGTGTAGGGTGCATGCAGGAATTAGATTTGGGATAAGACAAGCTGGGATCAGTAGGATGCGGCAGGCGGTGACAGCTAATGTCAAGGATGGTTCTCCATGATAAGAGAGCACGATACCAAGAAACACTAAACTAATCCTGCCTCAGTCTTATCGCATACATCTCCCACTCACCCTCCTTCCATCTCTCTCACTTTCTCTCTCTCTCTTTCTCCCCCTTTCCGTCACTCTCTCTCTCTTTCTCTCTCAGCAGTGAGTATAATTGCACTGATTTGTCCGGTTGAGGAGAACAGGCAGATAATCAAACAGCCAAACTCAATCCCTGATCAGGAGATAGAGGGAGAGAGAGAGAGAAACGGAAGGAAGAAGTGAAAGTAAACTGGCTGACATTATCGCGATAATCCACCGAACGAATGAAAGAAAAGCTACTTTCTCTTTCTCTTAAGAATTTGAGAATACAACAGTATAAAGAAAAGCCTACAAATTAACCTTCTGTCTCGTCCTCCCCCTGATTCGCTTTATCAGAGCTGCTATCAGAGTTGAGCTGACGGCCGAGAGAATTTTACTCTGTTGACAAGTGTTGACTATTGTCTCAACCTCTGCCATTTACCCATCTACTGACTTTATCAGGTTTGTCCCTTTTATTGGCGTGAGTGAGAGAGAGAGAAAGCAAGAGAAAGGGTGAGAAGGGATAATCAAAGGTAAACCGATTCTCAATTTACAATTAATCACATCTTTCTTTCTCTCATGCCTTCTCGTTTGCTGCAGGCTAACAATAGCGATGGTGATGCAGAGCTTTGCAGAGTGAAGGAAATGTAAGGTACAGACAGCTGAATAGAAAAAAGGGGAATGAATAAGGGTGGGAAAACAAAAAAAGTCTGCAGGTATATGTTGTTTGGGGTTTAGCTCTAAAGAAAGAGTGTATAATTGGTGGAATGAATGAAACTAAAGTGTCTGCTGGAGATTCTTAAACTTGAGCTACATTCACACTGCAGCTGAATGTGGCCCAAATCTAAATAGTAGCTTTCATATGTGAAATTCAAAAAAGAAAGAAAAGCAAAACAGTTTGTGACCGGGGAGTATAAATGAAACATGAAAGTCGTCTCCTATATGCTCAGCAAGGCTGCATTTTTTTATATAAAAAATACAGTAAAAACAGTAAAACTATAAATTATTAATGCAATATAAAATAACATGTTTTATGTTTTAATATATTTTTAAAATGTAATTTATTTCTGTGATGAAGCCGAATTTTCAGCAGTCATTACTCCAGTGTCACATGATCCTTCAGAAATTATTATATAAAACACTAATTTAGTGCTGAAGAAACATTTCTTCTTACTATCAATGTTGAAATCTGAAATTTGTTACATTTTTCCAGGATATTTCGATGAACACCAAATTCAAAAGAACAGCATTTATTTGAAACAGAGACATTATAAATCATTATAAACATATTTACTGTCAACTTTGATCAATTTAACATGTCTTTACTGAATAATAGCATTAATTTATGGAAAAAAAAACTTTGTACTGATCCCAAACTTTTAACGGTAGTGAATAAACATATAATAATAAAGGATAAGGAAGTATACATAGTGAATCAAATGATAAAATTATATATAATAATATTATATTTATTATTAAAGTAATTAAATTATCATTATTTACATTTTTACACAGATTATGAAGAGTGTATGTATCAATGTTTATTTAGAGAGAGCATCAAGCTGCTTGGGAGAGGGAAAAAAATGAAGGGTGTCTTCTGTGTCTCATTGCTTTAGTCTTCAAAACAACAAATCATGCTTGATTAAAATAAATATACTATGTAAACAGCAGTTTGTGTGCAAGTGTGTGTTACCAAACACATCCAGATGAATTAAGCCCAAAAACATGCTTCTGATGTACTGCATTAATAACTACAAAAGCCATTTATTCAACTGACAGAAATGTGCTGTTTGCTCTCTATCTGTGTATAAATGATGCAGCGGCACTAATAACCCGTGTGAACTGTGTAATTGTGTGTTTAAGACTTTCCCTTCCTGCTCCGGACGGTCAGCCCCTCCCCCACGCTAAACGGACAATGAAAAGCGTTTTGTTTTGTGAATGACATCGCTGAATGATTGACAGGTATCCATCGCTGTCAGTCACACACACAGCCAGAGGGGCTTTTCCCCCCTGTCCGCACATTTATCGAGGAACACATACACGCACGCGCACATGTGCGTGCACAGATCAGATATCATGGGAAATTACTGCTGGTCTCTCTCTAGACACACACACAGAAAATAATTCTTTTCACTGCCTGTATGACCAAACCGTCCTCTCCTCTCCCCTCTGCTATTGATTGCTCTTATCTGTCATATTTCAATGGAGATTATTGCAATCATGGCTGGGCCAGAGAGGGTCGCGCTGATTCTATCAAATGGAAATGAATGCATTTTATATAAATGTGTGTGTTTGGGGCTGTATAGAGAGTGCTCTTAACCTCCTCATCTTGGGCGAAAAGGACGCAAAAGGACACACTCTTCACTGTGTTGGAAAGAGAAAAACTGTGTATATGATAGTCCCAGAACGAGAGAGAGCAGGAAATGAACTCAGGAAGTGACTGCAGGTATTGAGTGTAGGGTAAAGTGATGATGGATGAAAGAAAGGAGAGCGTGAGGAGCACATTAAATACACCTAATAAAGTCTAAATGGAGTTCATCTGAGGGCTGAAATAAGAGTTAATCTGCAGCGCTCCAGAATACAGTGATCGCTCATTGGAGCGGAATTACAGAGGAATTAAGTTTTATACATCCACAAATCCAAATAGATTCCAAATGAATCCAGGAAGCAACTCTTCAGCAAATATACATTCGTGCGCTGCTGTGCATTGTGTGTGTGTGTGTTTTGAGAGAGAGGAAGAGAGATGCTTGGAGTAATCCTTGTTGGCACAGACACCTGGCGGTTTATTTAAACAGGCATTTGAGAGCTGACAGCAATATTCACACCTTCCTCACTCTCTCACAGCTCATTCGTCGTGCACATCCCACTGAAAATTCCTGAATGGATGGAACAAGGTATAATGTAAAACAATAACGGGAGAAAGGAGGAGAAAGTGACTAAAAGAAAGTAAAAGAAAAAAGGAGGAATGGGAGGGGGTGCAGTGCAACAGATTCTGTCTTTTTTTTATAAAGGTTCCATCCCATGTCACATGATCGTTCAGAAATCATTCTAATATGCTGATTTGGTGTGGATCAAAATGCAATTACTGTGTCCATATAAAACTATTGTTAAAAAAGAAAAAGGAAATAATAATAATATTTCAAAAGTTTATAAGGGCTTGGGTTTGGTGTAGCTATTATAAGATTATAAGTGCTTAATTTAAAACAACAGAAGTTAATGGGAGGTCAAGTATATTTACAAGTTTGTGTGTGTGTCTTCTGTTTGGACCTCTTTGGTCCAAAGTGTGTGATTAACATCCCTTTATTTCTCTTCTTTCCCTCCCTCTCTTTCCTTCTCCCTCTGTGGAGAAGCCTGTAAAGTTCATTTATAGCATGTTTATGAATTATGATGCTATCTTACGACTCCCAGGTGACTTCCTTCATCCATACAAACACAAGCAAACATGCACAAACACACACTCTTTCCATCAGTGTCAGCAGGGGAGCCGCGTTCTGAAAGTGGCAATTAGAGAACGCAGGGTGGGAGTGAATCAGAGTTATAACAAAATAAATCACCTATGAGGAGGATTACTGATGCACAAACAAACGAAGAGAGGAAGGGAGTGTGTAGCATTTACCTTTTTGTTGTTTTCTTTAATATCTTGAGGATTGAGAGCCTTGTAGTCACTAGGAGGGAGGAAAGAACAGCAAGAGAGAGAAAGTTAGCTTTAAATATGCGTCTCATGTAATGGCTGTAACATGCAATTTCACAGCTCTGCAATCAACACAACTAATAGAGTGTGCGTGTGTGCAAGCAAAATTAGTCACACACACACACACGCACACACACACAAAACCTTTACTCAACCACTCAACACATTAAACGTTTCATCTCTCATTCTCCATCACACTACCCACTGTGTGCCTGGGGTCTTTCCTCTTCAGCAAGGGAAACAGTAGTGGGCTACTCTAAAAATGGACAATATCCTTCATTTTGCTTATATCAGAAGCCTCAGCATTCACTACATGTCATTCAAACCTTGATGTGGGCTGTGTACTGTCCCCTGGGGCACAATGTGCTTTAAAAGTCCTCTGAGGACTTTCTCTACATGAAACAGCATTTATAAACACACTTCACTTCAACAAGCCATATTTTTAGTTAAACTGCATATTAAGCTGGTAATACTGCACATTTTATTCAGTTTGATTCTACAATACTACAATATTATTAGTTAATACTTCTGCCTGCATTCTTGGTTACAGCAACAGAAAATTCATTGCAGAGATGAAGAAATGTACTTTTTTCTGGAATAATGGTCACTGATCACTCATGCACTATATGATAATGCATGAAGCAAACAGCAGGTTGTCTCTCAGGTTGTGTGAATAGTGCGAGTGAAAGGTGCAGAGAAAATGTCAAAAACGTTGTCAGTAAATGTAAATGTTTCGTAAAAATCAAAGATAATAAATCAGTCAATATCTTCCTTAAAGGTGCAATAGGTGATTGTCTTCAGAAAAACTTTTTGTTATGCTGGTTGAAAGTCTCTTCACATCCTGATAGCAATCATTAAGTTAAGTGGTCTAAATGTATTTGTCTGTATTTATATGTTCTGTGGAAGGCGTAGGATCAAGAAATGTTCGTCCAATCAAAACGCTTTTTAATATGCTTTCCTACCTGCCTGTCAACGTATGTATTAACATACCTCTGCGCAACGGGTTCGCGCAGACAGGATACGTCATCAGCGCGTTCACGCACGCTGTGCAGACAGAGCGAGAATGGCAGACAAACATCAACAACCCGATCTTCCTTCCTGGTATTGTAGTACTTTTAAAGTTTTCTCACCGGTGAATGACACATGATGTAGCCCAGCGGTTAATCCAGTCCTCCCTCGCGCACCCCGGTCTGCATATTTTGCATGTCTCGCTTAGTTAACACACCTGATTCAGATAACCAGCTCGTTAGAAGTGAGCTATGTGCATGAACTGTGTTCAGATCGATATGATCCCTACACAGTGTCCATTGCTCCCTACACCCTGAGCAGAGGAAATCCATTGAAGTCCCTTTCCGTACCCACTGTATATGCGTTCAGGGGGCGTGGCTTTGGACGGCGATTGCAGGGAGGGTGGGTTGTTCGCTTTCAGTGCTATCAGGCTAAAGTTAG
>NW_015505197.1:3017083-3054297 GCF_001515645.1 Sinocyclocheilus grahami | reverse complement strand
GAGCGTTTTAATATGCTTTCCTACCTGCCTGTCAACGTATGTATTAACATACCTCTGCGCAACGGGTTCGCGCAGACAGGATACGTCATCAGCGCGTTCACGCACGCTGTGCAGACAGAGCGAGAATGGCAGACAAACATCAACAACCCGATCTTCCTTCCTGGTATTGTAGTACTTTTAAAGTTTTCTCACCGGTGAATGACACATGATGTAGCCCAGCGGTTAATCCAGTCCTCGCGCCAGCTCGTTAGAAGTGAGTTACGTGCATGAACTCTGTTCCGATCGATATGATCCCTACACAGTGTTCATTGCTCCCTACTGCCTGAGCGGGGGAAATCCGTTGAAGTTTACTTCACTTCGGAACATGGGCTGGAATTGGGAACCGCTGATGTAGCCTATTGTAGTAATGTTGTCTCTGGTATTCTGGTCTGTGAGCGTAAATGCGTTAAGGGGGCGTGGCTTTGGACGGCGATTGCAGGGAGGGTGGGACGTTCGCTATCAGGCTAAAGTTAGTATTTTCCAAGATCTCCTACTGCACCTTTAAATAGATGGCGGCCAGATTCCTGGTACTTTAGCGTATGCTAAACCCTGAGGGTGGTTGGCCATGGTGCTGTCAGCACTGTGATGAATCTGCTGTAAGTGTGGTAATTAAGGAGGATTTGAGTCATTCCTGATGAGACCAGACACAGAAATGTTCAGAAATAAAACAGAGGGATTAAAAACTCTCCATAATAAACCATATTAGACCCCCCACACAAAGTGAGATTCGCACAGAAGGGGAGAGAGAGAGGTAAATTAAGAGAGTTGTGTATATATACAGTTTAGGGCTGTCGCTATTAATTATAAAGACGTTATTGAGTAATCTGATGATTCAAAGGCATCATCAAAGGCAACAACTGAAAATCATTCACTCACCTTCCAAACCTCTATGACTTTCTTTCTTATGTGAAACACAAAAGACAATATTACAATTTTCATTTTTGGGAGAGGTATACCTTTAACGTGGGGTAAATTGAGTCAGCACCCCATGCTCTAAACATGGGTACTGCTGACTGAACCACCTCAAGAAGCACTTCCTGTGTGTAATGATGCTTGTATAAAAGTGTGTATTGTCATGAATGTGCATGGCTTACATTAAATTGGGTCTGAAGTGGTGTAACAGGGCACAGAATGCTAGTCCATTTCTCCAGGAAGTGGTGAAGTTCGTGATTTTGACGCCTCTATAGTTTTTCGTGACCTCACGGCACCAGGCCAACAGGGACTGACATGCATTCGGCCTCCCACCAAGAACAGGACTAGGAATTGGACTGGGCTATAGAAAAGGAGAAAGAGAGGGAAGGATGTAGAAAAAGAGAGATTAATATGTGCTATTGAGACTAAAATTATTAAAAAAATGAATGACATGTCAGCTTTGACTTGGAAATGAACATACTCAGAAGTCTGGATCAATACATCTCACAGACGATTTATTTATCAAAACACTAATAGAAATATGTTCTAAAATATATTACAAATATATTAAATATACAAGATAAAAAAAAGATTTTTTTTTTTTTAATTTTCATTATACACAATAGGAATGTGTTGCATAACGTATGCAGACAAGGGAAACGAATTAGAGAAACACAACTTCTTGTAATTATACGGAAACATGAACTGTACACTAAATTAATAACTCATTTAGCCCACGCTTTGACCATTTTTTCAAATACAGACTAATTTTCTCTCTCCCACACACACATACAACCCTCTTATTGTCCCTTTCTTCAAAAGTCCTTAAATTCCAATCAAGAACATCAGATCCAACCCATCTCTCTCCAATTAGCTTTGTAAACTCAGCATTGTAAAAAGTCGCTTCTGTTGAACCCTCTGTCTAATTTAAACAAACACACACACACACACAGAAAAATGCATACAAAAGACTTACATGCTCATTCTAATGAGAGCTTTGGTCTGTAAGGAGTGTATGACCATGGATAATGAAAACACATGATTAATAAAGACCAGCCTTTGAAGCTGTATCAGTCTGGATTAAGAGTCCAACTAAACGGAGGAACGAGAATTCTAATCCCGCAAATCCAGAAACACAAAGCGGCAGAACCCCTTCGCACCGGGAGTCTGGCCACTTTCGGACATAATCCCGTTAAAAAAGGAGCCGTCGCGTTACGGATATGGTATCGCTCAAAATTCATATTCTGTGGTGCAGGCGCACGCATTTTTCTCCTCACAATAACTTTTTAATAACGATAATCAAATAGCCCTAGACACAACTTGCAGCTATCTGATGAATGCAGCCCAGATAGATTCCACATCTAAATAAAAATCTAACATGTTATAAAAGAGTGCTCATCCAGCAGAAATACATTATCATAGGACAGGTATCTGTATGGATCTGTGTGTGCAAAGGAAGAGAGACGCTGCCATTCCCCTGATAAGAGTGCTATACATCAACTGGTCAACATTTCACGCATGTACGGCAGCTTAACGCCCCCTTTTGGACAGAATCTGCTACTGCAGGAGGATTCAAGGACGCACAGGCTTAAAAAATGCTTGTGAGGGGCCCAGAGCAGACTTATGTAAATCACAGACTAAAACTCAAAAACAACAATGATATTATAAAAGGGAACCGTGACAACCTAAAGGTGTGGTTTGAGTAGATTGGCTAGACGCTGAAGCTATAACTTCCTTTAAATTCTTCGAACGCTTGCATAATTAAATGCTAAGATCGGAGCGAATGCCACTGAGGGCAAGCGTGTTATTTTTGTGTGTTTATACATCTGTCTGCACAATCTGAAAGGTTAAGGTTGTCTTGAAAGAGCAGGAGGGAAAAGTCAAGTGAGGGGCCCTTGGGGCTCCGAGAGCCTTTCTACTATTGAGAGAGACATGCACACACACACACACACACACACACACACACACACACACAAACAGACTTATAACAATGCTCAGGATTCCGCCACAACAATAAACACAGATCAATAAACATCAATAAACAAATTCCCAACAATGAACAATAGTTATTAGGAATGTTTTTACATAATTTGCTGTCATGTACATTTACATAGTCTAAACCTCATTTAATGTAGAACATAACTGATAAGCAAAGCTCATTTTGTTTTATTCTTCCTTTTATTTTACCATTGTACCTTTTGTGGCTGGCACAATCTGTTAAGTGACATCAAACTAGGATTCAAGAGTCTCGCTTCAACCATTTAATTATGAAAAGCATCTTCCCCTTATTAAAGGGTCTCATATTTAATCAGAAATCAACAACAGTGATTTATCCAGAGCAAAAACTAAGTGTGATGAACTGAATGGACTAAACAAGTATTCCCAGCATACACTCACATGGGGGTGGGGAAGAACACGTTAAGCTCCACACAAATGCAAAACCCGCAACCACTTATCCATGTCACTTTTCCGGCATGCATGATAAGAGAGCTGTAAGTTCCTGAGGCAGTCTTCGCTCCTTTTAAGAGATGTTTGAAGTAGCGGTCTAATTTCAGCTCAATAATTACCTGGGATTACCGGCCAGGTGCTATTAAAGCAATTAGAAGACAACAGCCGTTTAGGAGCGCTCTTTAGGCTAACAGTACCCTGTGGCACATTTACGGCGGGAGGAAAACAGTAGCACTGACACACCAAGACACGTTTAAATTCCCAGGAACCATGGCTGTTATTTCATTCATCCTCCACCTCTGTGAGGTGGGTTTATTCTAAAGCATCTATCTGTTTTACAGTCAAAAAACACTTAAGACTCACTGTTCAATTTGCTAAACTGTTACAATTTTTTTAAACTATTTTTTATTTTAATACATTTTATTTATTTATTCAATTTATTCACATGACGGCAGTCTTCAGTTCACATGATCCTTATTAAATTATTCTAATATGGTGATTTGTGCTCAAGAAACATTTATTATTATTAGTAATGTCAAAAACAGTTGTGCTGCTTAATATTTTTGAGGAAATAGTGATTTCCTTGAATGGAAGGTTCAAAAGATCATAATTTAATTGAAATACAAACCTTTTGTAACAATGTAAAAGTCTTCACGGTTACTTTTGATTCATTTAATGCATCATTGCTGAATAAAATACAAAAATATTTATTTCTTAAAAAAAAAAAAACCTCTTATTGACCCCACACTTTTGAACGGTAGTGTATGACTACCCATATATATATGGGGGGGGGGGGGGGGGGGGGGGGGGGCAAGATTTTGTAAATATTTTTGAAAGAAGTCTCTTATGCTCACCAAGGCTGCAACGCAACGCAGCGCGAAAAAAAGACTGTATAAGTCATTATAATCAGTAATTATGTCCCCACTGGATGCAACAAATGCCTCGTTTGTAATGGGTTTTATTGGTTTTGTCTCGTCCTGCCGGGAGACTGCATCACAGTATGGTAAGAGGCGTAACATTTCCGTCACACGCTTGAGGTATTCAGCCAATCACAACGCACTGGATAGCTGGCCAATCAGAGCACACCTCGCCTTTCAGAAAGATGAGGTTTGTAAAAATCAACGTGTTTCAGAAAGGTGGGGCATAGAGGAGAAACAATAATGTACAGTATGTGGAAAATAATGTTTTTTTAACCTTAAACTGCATATACACAACATAATGTTCTTTTTAGAAACATCATATGACGTTGAACCAAATAAAACTTTTCCCTGCACTTTTACATGTGAATGTCGTAAAAGGTACAGTAAAAGTTTAAGCCTACAGTTCAGAGAAAAGGTGGAAAAATAATCATTTAAAACTAAATTATGATGCTAAACTAACCTTGACATTATGAATGGACTCAAATGAAAAAAAATTAATAAAAGTAATGACACAATGTCAAGTTTGGCCCCTTCAAGAGTTCCACATTCCACCTACATTAAAATAAGGGGTATAATGTGTGTGTGTGTGTGTGTGTGTGTGTGTGTGTCTGTGTGATGGCAGAGGTTTTAGGGGTTGAAAGGCAGAGGTTGAGGGGTAGTGGGGGCCAGTCATCAGTGGCTGTTATTGATCAGTGCTGGGTGGTATGCAGAGGACTGTGAGTAAAAGGTTCTCCCAGTTAAAATGGGTTTAAGGCCACACACCTTCAGGAGAGGAGAGACCAGGAGAAGATTAATCTAAAGTTACTCTCTCCATCTCCACCATGTCATTCAAACTGCCCTCAGCCTTAAAACTTCTCACTTACACACACAGGCCTCATCAGCTCACACACACACATATACACTCTCCTGATCCTTGTGTACACAAGCGAACACACACAAACTCACTTCCATACACATACAATTATCAAACGTGCACACACCTGCCTCGTTCACATCAAACATGCAGAATAAGGCGATTTGGCCAATCTGCGGCCAGCCAATTTCTCCACTCAAACAGGTATTCTTTATAGAGATTACACTAAAGATTTGTTTTCATTTATCCGCAAACTTTTTTTCATTCTCTCCCTCTCGTGCTCCCTCTCTCTTTCTCTGAAGCCAGAAGTGTAATCCCTGGCAGATAAAACTAAGGACTTACAACAGGAAGATTACCGAGAGCTTTGTAGCCTGTGTGTAGCAAGTCAACGTGGGTATTGGAGAGCTCTTCAAGTGCTTAACTCATGAACTGAGCTTACACATACACATACATGCAGGAGAGGAGGATAATGATAGTGGTATTACAGTAACAGGTTCAAAACACTCACACACACCTGGCCTGATGGCTAGAGGACTCTCTAAGCAGTGAAATGCTAACTGCCATGCTGTGAACTGCTACAGATCCGATGATGGGGACTCAGAGGCCATTTAAGAGGTAAATGAGGTCCGTCCAAAATCTTCTGGATTGGGAACAAGTTCTACGTTTGCCCAGAATCTGATCAGGATAGGCACATTGAGCCAAAGCACACACCTGGACAAAGTTTTCTTGAGGTAAAGCCAGTACACTGATGCTTGTGACATTCTTAGAGCACAAACACCCTTCACAGATACTTTGAGGAGGAAGATGAACTCTCTCTCTCCTTCTCTGCCCAAACAGCTCTCACTTTATTTATATTTTCATCAAATGGAGAGATTGCACAGATAAAAGCTCTAAGACATTCTCTCTCTCTCAGTCCTGAGGCCTTAAGGTCTTAAAGCATCTCAGATTCTCAGGTTCTGTCCTGCATCACTCAGCGGTAGAGGGCCGGCTGAGGGAGATTATTCTGGTAGAGTTTCACAGATTATGAGGGCAGTATTGGGGTCTTACTGCCCCTCTGTCAGTAGGGGTTTTGTGGCCTCTCCTCGGCTCTCTGAGGTGCCGGGCGGTCCATGTGCAGGAGCGGAACCCGGGTCTCAAGCTGGGCTTAACTGTGCTCCCCCAGCCTTGGCCCTAACTGTGCTCCCTCAGCCTTGGCCCAGGGTCCAGAGGGGTAACTGGACCGGGGTGAAATAGGGAGGAGAAAAAAAACGAGCTTGGCAGGGTTTTTTGTAAATCTAAGCCACTTTTTTCAAGAAAAGTGGTGTAATTTACAATATATATATATATATATATATATATATATATATATATATATATATATATAAATAATACTTTTTATATAAAATATTTTTAAAAGTGTACTGTATATGTGTGTGTGTATATAACGTGCATGTGTGTGTCTGTCTGCATTTTTTTAAATAATTATTTTGCAATATAATAAGCAAATTATATAATTCAAGGCAATAAATTTATTTTAAAATTGCTCTTTAATTCCTTATTGTTAAACATCTCATTCCTGTTTGAAACACTGAAACGAGGGATGCTACATCAGAGAAAGAGAACCAGAAGCACTGAAATGACCATGTGGAGTCAAAACCCACCAGTGTTCACACAAACTAATTAAAAAACGCCACTGCCATCTGCGAACTCAATTAAATAATGTTAATTTACTTTAATTTCAATTTATCTATGTTGCAGTCTGGATCAGACGCAGAGAGTGGAAAACAAAGAAGTGTAATGAAAGAGTGTAACCTGACCCTGTCCCTCCCACTGTGGGCTCTCAGGTCATGAACACCATCATTTAATTTGGTATTGTGATTAGTTCTACTAACTCAGAGTAAAACTGAGTTTTTCTAAAACTGAGAAAATGGAAGGTTACCGTTCTAAATTATTTAGTCACGATTTCTTTGGGGGGGGAAAGGGAGATAAAGTAAAGCCACAAATGATCGAACAAAGTTACTAACATCTTTCTCAAAACTTTTTTGAGTTTTTAGCCTGGGTTGTGAGAGAACTAGCCCTAAAGACGGCACCGCCTCACTCCGGAGGGCTTTATGTAAATCTAAAGAACTTTGCGGTGACTGAGTTTTCCGTTTCTTTATATTAAAATACAGACCATAATTTATGAAGCGTGAACTGATGAAAATCCTCAGATCAGTGCGTCCCTGTGTGGAAGACTGCTGTTAAACGACAGAGAGGAGCGAGGGGTGAGCAGGGAGGTGTAAAATCGCTTCACTGGAAAAGACAAACGACGACAGAGGAACGAGGGAGATAAAAAGAGGAGGAGAAAATGTTGTTCTAGTGAATCAGAACATCTTTTTCTACTTTCGCAACCCAAGACATCCTATTCCACTCTTCCTTGATTCGTCCAGATTAATTCTTCACACATTTAAAAAACAGCATCCTCAAATGCTAATATATCAAAGTTCTTGAGAGCCAAGTGCATTCATCTAGATTCTTCCATCCTAAAAAATAAGATGTGAAAATTACTAAAACTTACTGACACTTTTACATGTAAAGTGGCAGCTACGTGACAAAAGAAACCTGGCAGTCAGCTATACGAATCTGGCGACGACAGAGAAAGTAAGATGAAGTAGTGATGCCCAAGTTACTTCTTATTTGTTGTAAAGGTAAGGGAATTAATTATTTTGTAGACCGCTCTCTAAAACTCACTAATATAAGTGTAATTTACATAAAACTAACAGACAATCATGCTGAACCACGTAGATAGATGGCAGTGCAGTGTCTAAAACAAAATTGTGGTATATCGTTACTTGAAGTTTGTGTGAAGCGGAAGTTGAGATCGATTGTACTTCATTATTGTGATGCATTTAGAGTGAAATGGAATACTGAACAAGAAAAAAAAACAATGCGGCTTGATTTTAGAGCATTTCTAGCTTGCAGCAGACTGGTGGTTGAAGGGAGGTGGTTAAAGATGTTCTGTCCACGTCATTCATTCAAGTTTTCAGATTTTTGACTAAAGGTTACAAAGACAAACTATTTTTTTTCCTGTGGATTACATTTCATGGATTGTTGATTGTTCACCACAAGCCTAGTAATGTGTGTCATGTAATGTGTAATTCTGTGTAATCATGTCATGTTAAAAAACATTTTGTTAAATACATAGCATTATAATGTACAATATGAAAAATGGATATTCATTTTGTGATTCACTAATTTTACAGAGTTATTCAATTATTTCTGTTTTTAAAGATTAACTTGAAGTGAAAAAAATGGTTGATAATGTAGGAATGCATTTTTAATACTACAGCAGCCATTTTAAGTGAAAGTGACATGACGTGTGGCCAAGTATGGTGTCCCATACTCGGAATTTGTGCTCTGCATTTAACCCATCCAAGTTCAGACACACAGCAGTCAGTAGTGAACACACACACACACACACACACACACACACACCGTGAACCCGGAGCAGTGGGCATACATTTTTTCCAAATTACGTTTTATTTTTCTGTTTTAATTTTTCTACACTCTGTTTTAATGGTTAAATTAAATTTTATTAATCAAAAAGCATGTCTAATTAACTGAAATCATGAAACTTACAATATTTAACAGCAGTGTATTAAAAGTTTAACAAAAATTACATTAAGGTCCTGTGAAATGTTTTATTTTTTTTCTCAAATTCAGTTTTATTTTTACACAATTCTGTTTTCCATTAATTTTCTGAATTACATTTTAATAGTTTCATTAAATTTTAATAACCAAAAGCATCTCTAATTAATTGATTTTATGAAAAAGAATTATTGTTATTATAATTTTTTTTCTTCAGAAATAGTGTGTTGTGTATTTATGTTTTTCTGCTAAATAAATTCTGGTAAATACTTTTTCTGGTAAATATTCCTTTAAAAATAATGTTTTAATAATTGTATTATTAGTAGTAGTACTATCATTACATTAAGTAATATATTTCTGTCACAGTGTTTTCAAGTTAAACTGAACTTTTATTTTGAAGGGTTGATGTGAAGACCTTTAGGTTTCTGTTTGTATATGATATGACGATAGATCCCTGTCAATATAAGTCTCTCGACGTCGCGTCAGATGCTGACGCATTGGGGAAACACCATTCTCCTAAATACTGAAGCCTGATTGAATAACGCTATTGCATTGCAATAGCCAATGGAGTTCAAATGCTCAAATGTGGGAGCGGCACCGCCCCCTTTATAATGCGTAGCTTGGCGCCATTTCCTCAGAATCTTTCCTCTTCGTACTGCATGCTAGAAGCCTTTCTCGCCATGGATTCATCGCGGGACAAGTGGATTATTCTCTTCCCCTTCAAGCATTCTGGTGAGATCGACAATGTTAATAAAGCTTTGCAACGTCTGCAAGGGACCCATCGAGCTCCCAGATGGACATGGCTCATGGGTCTTTTGCCTAGGCCGCGCCCACGCGGAAGCCTCAATTGTTGAGCTCAACTCTCCTCATTCCAAGGAGATGAACCTCAAGGCTCTCCGTACACGGATAGCCCTCCTGCTCAACGAGCAGCCAACCCTCAGCTCACAGCAGTCCTCCTCCCCCTTCTATGTTGTGCTGGGGAGGAAGAAGCTACGTCACCCTGAGGTAGAAACTGGCAGGTCCAGTGGCGAGCTCTCGCTGGCGCATTGCCCACGTGCCTCCCTCTCTCCTGGCCCATCCCCCTCCACAGTGGCGTATACAGAGGTGGGCTTCCGTCCCCTTTTGGCGCTGAGGACCTGGTATCATTTGGGGCCCCGATGAAGAAAATGAGGACACCATGTCAACTGCTGCATCTGACTCGATTGATTGGGCCGCCAGTCCCACGGAGGATTTCCTGCATCGCATTACAGTGAGGCCACCCATGTGAATGAAGAGTTCGTCTGCATTATATCCAAGGCAGTGGAAGAACTCGAGCTGGAGTGGGCCCCTCCCACTGAACCAGAAGGCAGCAGACTGGACGAGTGATACCTCTAGCCTGGCCGCCGTCACAATGCGGGCTTCCAAATGGCCAGCCTCCTTTTTTCCCGAAGAAGCTTCAGCCCTCCACACAATGGCTGTACTTTACGTTTTCCAGGCCAAAATGCCCAAGCAGCTGGACGAGCATGGCCCAGATCCTGAAATCTTTAAAGAGCTCTGCAGTGCCACTGATCTTGCCCTGTGAGCTACAAAGTTAAAAGCCCAATCTATCGGCTGCACGATGGGGAGTCTCGTTGTTTTGAACCACTACTCTGGCTGACACAGGCTGATATGAAGGATGCAGAGAAGACGGTCCTCCTTAACGCCCCTGTCCATCAGGAATCCCAGCCCCGAAAACTCAGCTGCGCTCCTGACTGCCCGGGAAAGAAAAGGAAGCTACAGCCCAGTGTCGGAAATGAGCCGGCATTGAAATCTGCCCGTCCCAGTTCTTTGCCTGTTTCCCTCGTTTCCCGCAACAGGCAGGGGTGTTGTGAATTGTTCTGTTGTTTGTTGTGCATTAAAAACAAAACAACCTCACGAAAAGAGCTGTTTTCCTCTTCCAATTACCACTCACACTCACTGTGCGGACGGTTCTCTGCCCCCCACCAACGAGCTATCATATCACCTCACAATGACACCTCTCGCACTCTATCCAGAAAAATGAAGACCACTGCCAAGCACATCAAGGTGGGTTATGATTATTATAGAAAAAGGATACACACTGCAGTTTGCCTGCAGACCACCTCGTTTCAACAGCGTGGTGATGTCTGCACTTCACGCTCAAAATGCCCCGTTTCTGAGAGCAGAATAGTTTGTCCTAAAGAGCGTGAGAGTGGGTTTTACAGTGGTTATTTTCTGGTTCCCAAGAAAGACAGTGGGCTCCGCCCTTTTCTGGACTTGCGCCAACTGAATCGAGCCCTGGCAAAGCGCTCTTTCAGAATGTTTACTTTAAAACAAATCCTCTTGCTAGTTTGGCCAGGAGACTGATTCGTTTCTGTGGATCTCAAAGACGAATACTTCCATATCCAGATAGCCTCTCGACACAGGCGTTTTCTGAGATTTGCTTTTGAGAGAATTGCATACCAGTTTCCTCCCCTTCGGCCTGTCATTAGCCCCATGCACATTCACAAAGTGCATGAATGCCATTCTCTCCCCTCTACATATGAACAGAGCACGCGTTCTAAACTATCTGGACAACTGGCTGCTTATGGCTCATTCAGAGAGCGCGCACTGGACATTCACAGGCGTATGCTTACCAACCACCTACAGTGTTTGGGGTTTATGATCAATTTTCAAAAAAGCAAACTCCAACCCATGCAATGTATTTCATTCCTGGGTGTGAGCCTCGACTCTCTCTATATGCTAAATAAAACTCCTCCATCAACTGCTGTGCAAGATCAGGGAGGAGGAGGAAACTATGCTGCTGGTCACGCCAAAATGGCCCACGCAGCCCTGTTTCCCAGACCTGCTAGAACTGCTGACGGGGCCACCCTGGACAGTCCAATTGAGGAAGGACCTCCTGTCTCAAGCGGGAGGCTCGATCTGGCATCCTAATCCAGAATTATGGGATCTGCACATCTGGCCGCTCAGCGATGCTCGCCAGTAGCTACACTCCCTCAGCGCGTGCTGAAGTGAGAGCCCCTTCTACAAGGGGCCTGTATATTCATAAATGGAGGGTCTTTGAGAACTGGTGCAATTAAAAGACAGAATACCCTGTGAATTGCCTGACTGCAGTTATTCTCTCCTTCTTGAAAGAGTGCTTAGATGGTGACCGCGCCTTCCATGCTCAAGGTATACGTCGCCGCTATATCAGCATTCCATAAGGAGAAATCGCTGCAGTCGATTTCATTAAAAATTCTCTCTTTTAAAACTGCACTTTTCCTAGCACTCGCTTCGGTGAAGTGCGTGGGTGACATACACACTCTCAGTCAACTACTCCTGCATGGATTTTGGCCCTAGTGATGGCAAGGATGTTCTCAAACCTAGGGAGGGTTATGTCCCTAAAGTGCTCTCAACACCGTTCAGAGCATTCGGAGCCCAGGTTATAACTCTGTCAGCATTCACACCTTTTTGTCACTCACTGAGCGGCCACTGGCCCCTTTCATCGGCGAGTTATGGTTACAACATTTACAAGCGTCGGGCTTACCGCTTCCTTTCCCATGTACTGCTCAATGAACGCACTAGAGCGGCTGAGTAAGGGGCACTTCCCCTCTTTGGTGCATGTTTTAACTAGGTCCGATAGCATAAAACACGTCATAATGAGGTGGTGCTGCCGCCGCCTAACCAATTCATATGCTGAACCTCTGAGATAATGGTGCTCAACTAGGTCCAGTATCGCACGCCTATGTGTGCGTAACACTGGAGAATTACTGGAATATATATGCTTATGCAACTTACCACCATGGCTCTGTCATATGACATAGTAATGTGCAAGCATATTAGGACTATCCGCTCCCATTATGCTGAGAACCCTTTGCAGTAAAATGGCGTAATTTGGCACATTCCCCAATGCGTCAGCATCTGATGCGACGTCGAGAGACCGATATTGACAGGGAACGTCTCCGGTTACTGACGTAACCTCTGTTCCCTGAAATGAGGGAACGAGACATTGCGAACATGCCGTGTTACTTCTGCACATGGTTATTCGTAGCTTGCTTATTCAAATGAAAGATTCTAAGGAAATGGCGCCAAGCAACACATTAAATAGGGGGCGTTGTAACGCAATAGCATTATTCAATCAGGCTTCAGTGTTTCTAGGAGAAAGGTGTTACCCCAATGTGTCAGCATCTGATGCAATGTCTCATTCCCTCATTTCAGGGAGCTAAGGTTACTTCAGAGACGCTTTTCTCGAAAGAAATGGTAAAAATGCTCATGAAGTGATTCTCAGAGCAGAACATACAGGATTCATATTTAAATAGTATTTTTGCAGTTCAATATTCACAGACACTAGTCCATATCATGTTTTAATTTATGTGTACTGACCAAATTTTGATTTATCCATCCAAAATTTGGCAAATTCCGTTCCGTGTTATACAGTACATTTTGTTTTTATGACTGGATTCCGGGATTCCATCCAAATTTTCCATATCGCGGAAATCATAGGGCCCTACTCAAAGAACAGGCTGTGTTAGCGGAATGATGATAAACCAAAGGTAGCGCCCTTTAGACAATATTCAAACCTATCCCAGATTGTTTACAAAACCATGATGACATTACCATGCGCCCCCCAGATTGACTCTGTGAATGTGTGTGTCTTCAGGGCTGCTCTAATCCATGAACTACGGCAATTTCAACATTTCCATTTCTTTTGTGCATTCGGAGATTATCGCAGCATCCTATTCATTTGTTTTTCAACCAGCACCTTCTGCCTCACCTCAGGTCTACAAGCATGCAAGGGGGTTCCTCTAGCAACAACATAAATACACATAGAAAAGTCATAAACAAGGCCTTTGGGCCTCCCCATATCTTTACTCTGAATGTGAAGCCATAGTGCATGTGTGTCTCCAGTTAATCCCATTTGACTTTATTCATGCTAAGGTCATCTTATACACCACACTCCGAGGAAACAACCTCCGCATACAGGGAAAGAATGGAATCATAATCCATACCGAGTGCGTGAGGGATAGAGATTGAGGGAGCACATGATCAGAATAAATAGGGTTCTGCTGGAAACGTGACATCTCAGATCAAATACTGAATACTGAAATAATTCTGATGGACCAATCACTCTGTGTTTAATTAGACTGATCTGGTCTGAGTCCAGCGGCACACTCACTGGGCAATTTAGAGCACAAATCCATGTATCCATGAGCTGAAACTTGGACACCACTTTCTGTTTCTGAGGAAATTTGCTTATTTTCCTGATGTCTATGTGAGTGTGTGTGTGTCATCACAGGCCACTGAATTTGGGTAATTAAATGTTTAAGTTGGGCAGGACTTCTCAGGCATGGACACACACACAAGTGCTGTGCTGTGATAAAACCCTCGCTATAATTAAATATGGACTACATTATAACGCACACACTCGCAGGCATAAATAAAAACACTCGGCCTGTGGGGATTTAATCTGGCCATGTATAAGCCCCTCTGCAGCAGCCCGACACCTCGCTCTCATTCACACTTGGTGGGCTTCCCTTCGCCCCCTACTCCCAACCGCGGACCGCAGAGCGAGTTAATTAGACTCACTAAAGCATTGAGTGAAGAGAATCATAATGCATATATAACGATCCTACAGAGCAGCTAATACATGCCTGTATTTAAATGTTTGGAGTGAAGCGTGCAAGAAGAGGACAGAAAGAAGATGAGAGGGATGGAGTGAGTGGTCCTGGATGTCAAAAAGAGAAGTGAAAGGAGAAACCAAGAAATGTGGCACTGTTGGAAAAAAGAGTGACCAAAATAAAGATCCTGTAATGGGAAATACCCATAATTGATACTTCTATTCAGAAAAGACACATTCAATTGATCAAAAGTGACAGTAAAGACTATAATGTTATAAAAGATTTCTGTCAAAATCATGTTGCTCTTTTGAACCTTCTATTCATCAAAGATCCTAAAAAAAATTCATGGTTTCCATAAAAATATTAAGCAGCACAAATGTTTTCACATCAACAATTATAAGATTTTCTTTGTGTGTTTTTTTAAACTACTTTATGTGCAATTCAGTTGTATTCAAACATTTCAGTTTTGAATGTGATTATTACATCTGAAAAGAAATAGCAGTTAAATATAATAGTTTAGGGTCTAATTATAACCTCTAATATTATAGTAATGCACCAAATGAGAAGGTTCCCAGCACTGGTTGGGAGAGATTTTCATCCTTCCTTTGACCAAAATCTAAGGCTGCATTGCATCACAATCCCAGAATGCATTAGGACAAGCTCAGTTAAACTCAACAAAGATGGCTGATAAGGTGAAAAAGATAATTATATTTTATTTAATACCAATACCAGATGTAAAAACTGACTATTTCTGCCCAATTAGTTTTTTCATGCTTACTAGAGCATGTTTTTTTAGCACAACAACACACTAACATCATACTCTATTGGAAATGAAAGAGTCATAATGTGGTGAGGAAGATATACCTTAGGTGAGGACGAGGCAAACTCTCTCCCTATCACAGCTGTGACAGCTGAGGGTGCCAGAGAAGGCGGAGTGGATGCTACTCCAGGAGCTGAAGTCTTTGGTGCAGGGCCTCCAGGGGCCACAGCAGGATTGGGTCCAGCACTGGGAAGCAGAGGGGCCCGGCGTTTGGTGCTCTTCTCTGAGGTGCTGCTGTCTGCGGTAGATGAGGCTGCACTGGTTTAGAGCACAAATCCATGTATCCATGAGCTGAAACTTGGACACCACTTTCTGTTTCTGAGGAAATTTGCTTATTTTCCTGATGTCTATGTGAGTGTGTGTGTGTCATCACAGGCCACTGAATTTGGGTAATTAAATGTTTAAGTTGGGCAGGACTTCTCAGGCATGGACACACACACAAGTGCTGTGCTGTGATAAAACCCTCGCTATAATTAAATATGGACTACATTATAACGCACACACTCGCAGGCATAAATAAAAACACTCGGCCTGTGGGGATTTAATCTGGCCATGTATAAGCCCCTCTGCAGCAGCCCGACACCTCGCTCTCATTCACACTTGGTGGGCTTCCCTTCGCCCCCTACTCCCAACACCCTCAGCCAGTGAGGGACCGCAGAGCGAGTTAATTAGACTCACTAAAGCATTGAGTGAAGAGAATCATAATGCATATATAACGATCCTACAGAGCAGCTAATACATGCCTGTATTTAAATGTTTGGAGTGAAGCGTGCAAGAAGAGGACAGAAAGAAGATGAGAGGGATGGAGTGAGTGGTCCTGGATGTCAAAAAGAGAAGTGAAAGGAGAAACCAAGAAATGTGGCACTGTTGGAAAAAAGAGTGACCAAAATAAAGATCCTGTAATGGGAAATACCCATAATTGATACTTCTATTCAGAAAAGACACATTCAATTGATCAAAAGTGACAGTAAAGACTATAATGTTATAAAAGATTTCTGTCAAAATCATGTTGTTCTTTTGAACCTTCTATTCATCAAAGATCCTAAAAAAAATTCATGGTTTCCATAAAAATATTAAGCAGCACAAATGTTTTCACATCAACAATTATAAGATTTTCTTTGTGTGTTTTTTTAAACTACTTTATGTGCAATTCAGTTGTATTCAAACATTTCAGTTTTGAATGTGATTATTACATCTGAAAAGAAATAGCAGTTAAATATAATAGTTTAGGGTCTAATTATAACCTCTAATATTATAGTAATGCACCAAATGAGAAGGTTCCCAGCACTGGTTGGGAGAGATTTTCATCCTTCCTTTGACCAAAATCTAAGGCTGCATTGCATCACAATCCCAGAATGCATTAGGACAAGCTCAGTTAAACTCAACAAAGATGGCTGATAAGGTGAAAAAGATAATTATATTTTATTTAATACCAATACCAGATGTAAAAACTGACTATTTCTGCCCAATTAGTTTTTTCATGCTTACTAGAGCATGTTTTTTTAGCACAACAACACACTAACATCATACTCTATTGGAAATGAAAGAGTCATAATGTGGTGAGGAAGATATACCTTAGGTGAGGACGAGGCAAACTCTCTCCCTATCACAGCTGTGACAGCTGAGGGTGCCAGAGAAGGCGGAGTGGATGCTACTCCAGGAGCTGAAGTCTTTGGTGCAGGGCCTCCAGGGGCCACAGCAGGATTGGGTCCAGCACTGGGAAGCAGAGGGGCCCGGCGTTTGGTGCTCTTCTCTGAGGTGCTGCTGTCTGCGGTAGATGAGGCTGCACTGGAGGCTCTGGGCTCATAGAATGGGTTTGATCTGAGAGTGGAAGAACAAACTGCCATATCAGCAAAAAAAGCTTAAACAAGCAAACTGGTGAATCACAGTAGAAATGGGACATCGGTGTTTTCGTTCACTCAACAGGTAATTGTCAATTTAGCATACTTAGCTAGTTTAACACGTAGATTTTCTACCCCTTTCCACTTGTCTGTAATATTATGCTGACAAATGTGTGTGTGTTGTTGTCTTCAGGTAGAGGAGGCATCAGCTAACATTATTAGCCAATAAAACGCTCTGCTGACTTCTAGAAGGACCAGGTTCTCCAGAGGTCACACCTCATGAACTTTAACCTGTGGCCTCGTCGGAGAGCTCACTGACAGGCGGACACAGATGTCCGCTTGCATTAATACACTGCTGTGTAAAGGCTTATCACTCATCACAAGCACACACACACATGTACATGAATACACACACACACACAATGAGGAGGCAGATTTGAGAAAAGCCTGAGCAGGTATTCAGCTGAAAGACAAGGTTAAAAACACAAAGTATCCCAAGCTTACAGACAGTGAGAGTGAGAAAGGAGCTGTAGGAAAGAGCTGACGGCAATGCAAACAAGTTAAGAAAAGAAAAAAGTGGAAAGTGCAGTCAAAACAAATGCAGGTGAAAGAGAGGACGAGAGACAGAGAGAGAAGGAGAGTGAAAAGAAAGCAGAAAAAGAAGGTTTTAGAGAGATCTTAGTAGGCAATTTTTTTTATATGTCTCATGTACAACATCCTTACAACATTTAATATAAATATGTAATTTTCAGTAAGCTAAGCTTAATTTTTAAAGAAACATAATTTTTAAAGAAATTAATTATTTTATTTAGCAAGGATGTGTTAAACTGAACAAAACAGTAAATACATTTATAATGCTACAAAAGATTTTAAACAAATGCTGTTTTGAACTTTCTATTCATCAAAGAATTCTGAAAATGTAATGCTAAATGTTAAAAAAATTTACAGACTCCAAACTTTTGAACATGGTGTGTGTGTGTTTGTGTATATATAGTTGTTTTTTTTCTTTATGCACTGCTAAAAATTTGTGGTGGTGCCAGTGAAAATTTGGCATTACTGGACTGACAGGCCAGCAGGTGCTGTAGTAGAAAGTGACAGCATTTTAACATTGGAAAAATGAAACCCTTTAGAAACACTTCAGCTTTAAAAATGTATCCTCCTCTGCTCTCATGTTCTCTATATAATGCCAGGTTTGGAAACGTGTGTCCCTGCTGGAGCACTGTGAGTGAGTGAGGGACGAGAGAAATGCAGAGATGAACAGACAAGCCCAAAGAATGTGGGAAACAACAGAAGCCTTGTTCCTGCTGAAAGAACTCGCTCACCACTTTCTTCTCCTCCGACAAGTGCTTTTCTCCTTCGCTCAAACAAGCACACACACACTTGCTACTAATGAACAGTAGTAGAACAAATTTTGTGTGTTACAGATAGGGATGTACAGATAGGTTTCACAATTAATCGCGCTTTAAAATGTCACGGTTAATTAATCGTAAAGGCTCTGCTACACTGAGTGTTTCTGTTGCACAGGACGGAACAGTTGCAACTTGCGCAAAACGATAACAAAGTTACACTAGCGGTGCACCATCTTAAAATGCTGTGCTTATCAGACACGGAGGCTACTACACACACTAGATTAACTATGACAGAGAAACCAAACAGCGATCCTTTATTTCCACCAGAGAAATGTAAGAGTAAGATGTAAGATGTAATGTAAGAGTCGATAGTGTAGGACCATTTTGGGTACACCAAGAATGACCAGGGTGTCATTTAAATATTGCCATAAAAACTGCTGCTAAAGAGCGAATACACGGCTTTAAACTATTTTAATGCGCGACATGAAGGCAGAGCTACGGCTCGTTAGCTCAGTATTCTGCCCACTTCAGATCAGACAGATGAAATAGTGTGGTAAGATCACATTTATTTGAATTGATTAATAGTAAAATTTAGCTACTTTAATTAATTATTCGACCGAGAGAGCGAGAGAGAGAGAGAGAAGTGTGTGTGTGAACCTGCGTCAGCGCATCTCTCTACAAACATGAGAGTTTAGTTACTTAAACAGTGATTTTACCCTCTCCTTGCTCATGAATATGTAGCAATTCAGTATCTAAGCTATTTTATTAATAAAAGTCACGGGGCAGGGTTCACAAGTTTGAGTCCTCCTAAACGTTTGAATGTGCACGCAGCGCGATCTCACAAACCTAAATAATAGACATGATTTTCTCTGACCACATGTAAAATCATATGATTATAAACATTATTAAAATGAATATGTATGGATGACAGTTGATTACAATGATAGTTCAGTTTATTCCCCTCATTATTAATAGTTTCCCCTGTGGGATAAATAAAGTTAATAGTCCTTTATCAATAATACTTATTAACATTGTTATATATTATCCCTTTTATAGTATTATGCAAAAGTCAAAAACCAACAATAATTGTTTTGTTTTTTTCCACCATGTTTCCAGTTTTCTGCCTCAGGTCCAAAAGAAACATAAAAAATTTACAAACTGAAAACACTACATACTTTTGTGATCCATTTTCATTAGTTATTTATAAAAGGGAAATACTGACATTGATGTTTACAGAGCAGAGGTCACCTTTTTAATTCCAATTGGAGAGATAGACATTTGTTTGTCTTTATTATTATTATGTTGTGCTGTATTATTGGTTACTCTGTTCTTTCTGTTTCTAAAGGCAGCAATAAATAACACTTTATTATCTAAAGAGTGTCCATCTGATTTTATACATTAATAATTTTGTGAAATTAATAAATGCATAATAATCGTCATAATCGTGATTATTTCTCAGACAATAATCGTGCCAACAAAATCTATAATCGTTGCATCCCTAGTTACAGAACTGTGTTGATATAAATAAATATAAATAATAACTTAAATTGATCTGCTGTAACCCACAGCCCATCCCACAGAATATGCCTTGACTCACTCATCTAGCTCCTCCTCCTCTGTCCTGGTTGTGTTGGCGTACAGGTATTTGCTCATGTCCACCGGACGGACGTTCTTTCTCTTGCTGCTTCTGGGTGGAGATACTTTAGGCTGGGGTTCTGGTTCAGGTTCTTCAAACGGGTTCCCGTGTTGAGAAGAATCCATATCTGTGTCAGCCTCATCAAATGGGTTTGAGGGATAAGAGGTGTTCTGATCAAATACAGGCTCTTGATCTTTGATAGTAGACAGCACATGGGGCTCGGGAGATGGTTCTAGAAATACACAATGCGCAACATGCCCACCTGTATTATATAAATTATGCCCACCATAACTGTACTATTAAAGGGGTCATATGATGTTGCTAAAAAGAACATTATTTTGTGTATTTGGTGTAATGAAATGTGTTTATGTGGTTTAAGGTTAAAAAAACACATTATTTTCCACATATTGTACATTGTTTCTCCTCTATGCCCCGCCTTTCTGAAACACGTCTATTTTTACAAAGCTCATCGGTCTTTTTTTTTTTTACAAAGCGAGGTGTGCTCTGATTGGCTGAATATCTCAAGCGTGTGACGGAAATGTTATGCGCCTTACCATACTGTGATGCCGTGTCCCGGAGCGACGAGACAAAAACTTTAAAACCCATTATAAACGAGGCATTTCCAGTGGGGACATAATTACAGATTATAATGACT
This sequence comes from Sinocyclocheilus grahami, assembly GCF_001515645.1. NCBI lineage: Eukaryota > Metazoa > Chordata > Actinopteri > Cypriniformes > Cyprinidae > Sinocyclocheilus > Sinocyclocheilus grahami. The sequence goes on along the minus strand of NW_015505197.1, from coordinate 3,033,645 downwards.
TATACTGACTTTTTACACATTGCGTTGCATCGCGCCGCGTACACATAAAACCATGTCTGCATTTGTGATCGGAGAAATGACAAACAACAAGCGCTACTCTACACTGCTCAAAACTCGTTTGAATCATCAGTGGCAAATTCTTTAAATATGAAAACTTACTTTCAGACTGCGAGTCAGAACAGCCGGCATTGTAGTCTACTCTACCAGGATCAGGAAACAGTCCTCCATAAAATGCGCTGCACACATCTGAATATTTGGGTTGAACTGTTCTGGAACAGTGTTGTAAATACAACTTAACCACTGATTTCTAGTCGTTTCCTCTTTTGGCATGCCAAACAAAGTAGTTTCGCTTTCACAACGAAACACACAGCGTCACACACGGCCGGCTTGAGTGAACGGCGGCTGGCACGCTTGAGAACGGCGCGGCCGGCGGATTCGACGAAGGAGCGGCCGGTGGGCTTGCGGCAACCACATGTGACGACCCCAGGCTGAACTCCGCTTCGTCCACGGTGAAAGCCAATTCAGCGATCCACAGCGCGAAGTTGATGTATTTCCTCAATGACCAGCACGGATCAGCTCTAGGCATGACGAAGTGGATATCGTCCTCTTTTGGAAGGCCAAACAAAGTAGTTTAGCTTTCAGCGAGAATAAAAGTTATGCCTTCTTTCTTTGCGTGAACATTTGGGTGGCGTTATGCAAATCTTCCCACATCGTGACGTAGACATGTGGGGGCGTGTTAGAACGAGCCGTTTTAGGTAGGCGTGGTTGACTCTTAACTTTTATAAAGAATATCTCTTTGGATTTGAGACTTTAGTCTTTGCAACTTTACAGATCAGGAAAAATTGAAATTGCATCATATGACCCCTTTAAATGTATAATCATGAAAATAAACTATAACTGAAATAAAAATTGTGAATAATCTCACAATCATAATCAACAGTCATAGCTGTAATAATTTCTGTATATTTTAAATAAAAACAGGAAAAATTGAAATTGCATCATATGACCCCTTTAAATGTATAATCATGAAAATAAACTATAACTGAAATAAAAATTGTGAATAATCTCACAATCATGATCAACAGTCATAGCTGTAATAATTTCTGTATATTTTAAATAAAAACATACATGGATCAATCGTTCACAATAAGCTCTATAACATGAATTAAACATTTTTATTTTCATTTCATGCCAGCTTTATGACCAACTAGTCAATTAGTTGTTCTGACTACCCACTGACTAGTTGGATTTGAAAATAGTTTTGAACATCCCTAGTATCAAATGCATTTACATAATTAAATCTTAATTAAGAATGATTTTCCAAAATCCAGTTGCAGTAAACATTCCCTTTTCACTTAAAGAGATCGTTCACTCAAAAATGAAAATTAACCCATTATTTAAAAAAATAATAAAATAATTCATGGGCTAATTTTCATTTTTGGGTGAACTAACCCTTTAATACATCGTCACGTGTCTCAGATTGTTTATGAGTACAACCTGCCCTGTTGATAAAGGGGCAAAGGGGTCATACAAAGAGTCAAGAGTCACTCCTTACCGTCCTCATCCGGGTCACCAAAGGGGTTAAGGTCAACCGGGTCATTAGGTTCATCGAAGAGGTTAGAGCTCATGTTGCTTTGCTCTTGGTCCTCCTGATCCAGGAAGTTCAACTTACTGATCAGCTCTAAACCATCAACATCCATCCACAATGATAAAAGAACAAGAAGGAAGAGAAAAGAGAATATCACTCATCAGTCCAAAACAATCAGCAAGGACAAGCGCTGAATTATCGGGTGAAAATCTGAATAAAAGCAAAACTCTGGCATGAACAACCAATAAATAAATTGTTGACATCTGCATTTTGAAGTGAACCACACCAAGATCCTTCAGGTCCAAAGAGCTGTATGTTCCAGAAGAGCTGATGCAGGGTTTCATTCTGAACTTTTACTCACAACATGAGCCAGTGGGCCAAAACAAAACAGTGTGTGTGTAGGATGACAGAGTGAAGTGCTCTCTGAGGTGATAAGAAAGATGTGGCGTCTCTGTTCGCTCAACCACGCCACCCTGACCCATATTAGGCCATCCGAGCACTCTACCATCCGTCCAGTGGTGTTTTTAAGGACGTCTTTCAGGATCATCAACTCCATGGATACAGAAACAAAGTTTTTCAGAGGGTAGTTGGGTTCACTACAAACTGCAGAAGGTGGAACGAGGGTACAAGATCACAAATGAAGAACGCTAAATAAGAAAAAATATTATAACAATAAACGGATGCTCTATAACACACAGCACAACCACAGGGATGGAAAAAAAAAGAGGAGAGAAGGAAAAAGACAGATAGTGAATAAAAGTGAGAGTGAGAACAGTAAGAGAGTGTGAATAAAAGAATGAAAGAAGGTGAAAGCGGAAAGACCTTCAGAAGAGGAGGCAGGTTTATTTGGTTGCTTTAGGCAGTCATCTGGATCTCCATCTATAGAGCTGAGAGCATTCAGCTGCCTCACAATCTCTGCAAACAGCACAACATACAATCAATACACACTCAAATACATACACACACATACACACGCTAACCTGTATAATGCAAAGAGAGGTATGTAATACATTCAGGAAATATGTGTGTGTGTGTGTATGTGTGTGTGTATGTTGAGGTGTGTCTCTCTGAAAAGAGACCGAACTGCGTCTTCGCTCTAACAAACTGTGAAAACCATATCGGACGTCATCTCTATGGCAACAAAGAGATTCCTAAACCCATACGATGAATAAACAACTCAAGCATTTCCATAGGAGCTCCATACATACACTTATAAAGGGATAAAAGCACATGGGCTTAATGTTAAGACTCCAGCTTTTTGGGGGTGATGGGAGGCTGGATTATATCACAGAGTCCCACAGACACGCACTCACACGATCACGCACACATAGACATATGCACATGCAAACACGAACATACACTCACAGGACATGTATTGGGTGGACATTCCTTATCATACACAGAGATCAAGCAATGCATTGTGTATGAAAGCCTAAAAAAAAGCAGCAAATAAACTATGACCAAAAGCATAACAAATGTAAACAAGCACAGCCTTAAGCCTCAATAGGCATAAGTAAATGCACACATACAGTGGGTACGGAAAGTATTCAGACCCCTTAAATTTTTCACTCTTTGTTATATTGCAGCCATTTGCTAAAATCATTTAAGTTAATTTTTTTTCCTCATTAATGTACACACAGCACCCCATATAGACAGAAAAACACAGAATTGTTGACATTTTTGCAGATTTATTAAAAAAGAAAAACTGAAATAACACATGGTCCTAAGTATTCAGACCCTTTGCTCAGTATTTAGTAGAAGCACCCTTTTGATCGAATACAGCCATGAGTCTTTTTGGGAAAGATGCAACAAGTTTTTCACACCTGGACTTGGGGATCCTCTGCCATTCCTCCTTGCAGAGCCTCTCCAGTTCTGTCAGGTTGGATAGTAAACGTTGGTGGACAGCCATTTTTAGGTCTATCCAGAGATGACACACAGAAATTAAACCACAAAAGGAAAAAAGGTAACTGTCACTCAAATGAAACTGAACTGAGACTGGACAGAAATCCTGAAGAGAACACCAAACACTGACATGCTGAAATTTATAAGCGATCAAAACTCCACACATATCTATTCTTGTTCTCTTATAACAATTTAGACATAAATATTTAGCTTATACACTACATACAAATGCACCATGCAGCCATCAGAAACTAAATTCTAGAAAAATGAATAAAATAGAACAGAACAGAATAGAAAGAACAACAAAAAGAACAGAAACAACAGAATAAGAAACAAAAAAACCAGAAGAAAATAGAATGAAACAAACAATAAAAAAATAGATCATGAAACAGAAAAAAAACAATAAAACAAGAAACAAAACAAATATAATAAAATAAAGTAATGAATAAAATTGAAAAAGAAGAAACATTAGGAATAACAGAATAGAAAAATATAATAGAATTAATGAAAAATAATGAAACAAATGAATAATGGAAAAAATTTAATAAATAGAACCAATCAAGAAACAGAACAGATTATTACATACAAAAGAAAATAACAGAATAGAATAATAATGAAAAAGGAACAGATCAAAAAACAACAGATCACTGCCTTTCAACAGAAAGAATGATCAGATTCACCTGCAAAGCGTCTTCAGCTGAAATTCAGCAGGTCTCACCTGTGATCTTGGCGGACTTTTCCTCTTGGTTCACTCTGTTCTCCTCATCTTCCTCATTCTCTTCCTCAAAATCATCCAGATTACCAATATCAGCTTGCTTCATGCTCATCAGACTGGCCAGACTCTGCATATCTTCATCACTACACACAAAAAGTGACGGAGACAAAAGCACTATATAAATCTGATGAAATCAATTCATAGATGAGATGAATTCACCATAGATGAGATATAGAGTACTCAGCAGCCCCAGACAGAATTTGAGGCTTTTATTTATTATTTTTTATTTATTTTGCATTTTTCTGCACTCATTTTGAAGCTAATTGGATTTGAAATGGATGTAAATACTGTAAAATTGAGAATGCATTGAGAATTTTTAACTTTTTTTTTATAACACCTTCCCCAGAACTTGAATAAAACACAGACAACACTGTTGGTAAAGAGTGAATTTGGCTTCCATTCACTGTGCTTTTGTGTAAAAAGAAGAAGATGGACGGAAGAAGAGAAGAAAGCCAGGTTGACAGAGAGAGCCAGCGAAAGATGAACGTGTAAACGAATTGCCCTTCATGGTCCTGCTCATAAGAGGCAGTGCAATACGGACATGCATTCCAGCCAGGGCATTCACAAGCACGGCAAGATAACGCTCCTGGATTAACTCCCTCTCTCCCTCCCAATGTCCCTGTCTTCAAGTTCTCTCTGTCTATCTCACACTTCTTTATGAATGCGGTCCAGTCTTTCTTTGGCAGGCATGGAGCTGATTTGAACTTATGTAATGGGGTTTATTTGTGTGCTGTTGAGATCATTCCCATGGGTTAAGAGCGGTTACACTTCCGTCGCATAACCTCTGTCACACACACACCACAAAAGCCACACAAACATACACGTATCTCATATAGCGCAAGGGTGAAATCACATACACTCACACACTGGAAACATTCCATCTGACCTCTGTTTGCTGTGACATGTTGCATGTCAAAAAGCAACAGCTCAAGTCTGGGGCGAAGTTCTCCAAAAGGATTTGATTTCTTTTAGTGCATGCCAGGGGAACGTGAGGTACAGTCGTAAATGTGTGTTTCCTGATATTTTCTGAACAACAGTACCCAGGGAAGAAGGAAGTTGCATAAAAATAATATAAGACTCCAGCTTTTTGGGGGAGACATGGTTTTTAAATAAAAATAATTCTGTTTATATATTCTATTCTATTTTTCTATAATAATATAAATAAATATTAATTAAAGGGGTCATATGATGTATTTGGTGTAATGCAATGTGTTTATGCGGTTTAAGGTTCAAAAAACACATTATTTTCCACATAAAGTACATTATCGTTTCTCCTCTATGCCCCGCCTTTCTGAAGTCGATTTTTACAAAGCTCATCGATCTGAAAAGCAAGGTGTGCTGTGATTGGCCAGCTATCCAGTGCGTTATGATTGGCCGAATACCTCAAGCGTGTGACGGAAATGTTATGCCCCTACCATATTGTGATGATGCCCTGTCAGGCCGGGGCGATGATTCAAAAACATGAAAACCCATTATAAAAGAGGCATTAATTGCATCCAGTGGGGACATAATTATGGATTATAATGACTTATACTGTCTTTTTACATCTTTGCATCGCGCCGCGTAAACATAAAACCATGTCTGCATTTGTGATCGGAGAAATTACAAACTACAAACGCTACTCTACACTGCCCCAAAAAAATATAAAATATAAAAACTCTTTAAATATAAAAAACGTGCTTACAATCTGTGAGTCAGTAAACAGTCCTCCATATAATGTGCTGCACACATCTGAATATTTGGGTTGAAGTGTTCTACAACAGTGTTGTAAATACAACTTAACCACTGATTTCTAGTCGTGTCCATTTTTGGAAGGCCAAACAAAGTAGTTTCGATTTCACAACGAAACACAGCGTCACACACGGTGGCCTAGAGTGAGCAGTGGCGGCCTAGAGTGAGCAGAGGCGGTGGGCTTGAGAATGGCGTGGCCAGCGGACTCGACGAAGGAGACTTGCGGCAACCACATGTGACGACCCCAGGCTGGACTCCACTTCGTCCATGGTGAAAGCCGATACAGCGATCCACAGCGCAAAGTTGTTGTATTTCCTCAGCAACTAGCACGGATCAGCTCCAGGCATGGCGAAGCAGATATCGTCCTCTTTTGGAAGGCCAAACAAAGTAGTTTCGCTTTCACAACGAAACACACAGCGCCTTCACGACATGGCGGCCGCAACAATACTACAGCGAGAATAAAAGTTATGCCTTTTCTTTGCGTGAACATTTGGGCGGCGTTATGCAAATCTTCCCAGATAGTGACGTAGATATGTGGGGGCGTGTTAGTACGAGCCGTTTTAGGTAGGTGTGGCTGACTCTTAACTTTTATAAAGAATATTTCTTTGGATTTGAGACTTTAGTCTTTGCAACTGTACAGATCTTCTTTATGCACCAAAAGCTTGTTACACTCCAAAGAGAAAGGAAAAATTTATATCGCATCATATGACCCCTTTAATAATAACAGAAATTTGATTGCCACAATTACTTCTGACCAATGAACTATATTTTAATGACAAACTAATAAAAGATCACTCAAAGTGTTAATCACAGAATCATATTATATCTGCATAAAAAAAAGTGTGTGTGAAGTATTTAAGTTCAGTTTAGCAAAATTCACCAAAATGTCATGGTCAAAAAGGCCCACTGTCTGTTGTCAATAGTGTAGCGACTCTAGCGAGGTATGAAGCACAGCTCACACAGTCACTTTCAAAGAGGAAGGGCTAGAGAGAGGGATGCGAGGGGGAGAAATCCAGGGAAAGGAATGTTGGGAATGTCAGGTATCGTCACTCCCTGTCACTGAGGCAAAAAAAGAAAGAAATGAACAGAGAGAAAAGGAATAAGAGCGTAATTTGAAGTGGCAGCATTCCTTCAGGGTGGGTGCAGTCAGCTGGTTTTGGAGGTGTGGGTGGTGTAGTGGGCTGCTCTTACGTGGCTTTGCCCTCTCGCAGAAAGATGCAGGACAGGGAGAACTGCAGTGTTGCGGAAAAAACTTTCTTGGACAGTGGCTTGAACTTGAGCTTGACGTCTGTCTGTGTGGGCATGGCACTGGCGTACTGCTTCATGTTAATGCAGCTGGTGGCCAACGCTTTCCGACGACCTGACGGAGATTCCTAAAATAACATACACACACACACAAAAAAGAGAGAGTTAGAACACTTCTTAAGCTGAAAAAATTTAAATTAAACTAATTTATTACAATTGCTACCAACGCTTCATTGGAAAAAAAAAATCTGATAAACTGACATCAATATGTTTTTAACAGTTTCAAATCGTAATAAATACATATGTGACCCTGGACCACAAAACCAGTTTTAAGTCGCTGGGGTATATTTGTAGCAATAGCCAAAAATACATTGTACGTGTCAAAATTATAAATTTTTCTTTTAAATCATTAGGATATTAAGTAAAGATCATGTTCCATAAAGATATTTTGTAAATTTCCTACTGTAAATATATCAAAACTTAATTTTTGATTAGTAATATGCATTGCTAAGAACTTAATTTGGACAACTTTAAAGGCAATTTTCTCAATATTTAGATTTTTTTTTTGCACCCTCAGATTCCAGATTTTCAAATAGTTGTATCTCGGCCAAATATATGTCCTATAATAACAAACCATACATCAATGGAAAGCTTATTTATTCAGCTTTCAGCTGAATGTATAAATCTCAATTTCAAAAAATTGACCCTTATGACTGGTTTTGTGGTCCAGAGTCACATTTCACAAAACAACCCTGTGGTGCTTTACTAAGAAAAAACAAAAATCAAAAAGAATGAATGAAAGTTGCTAATCCTCACACTTACAGGTAAAATCATCTCCTGCTTTAACATGTACAAAGCCCACACACACACCCCAGGGGAAAACTGCACTCCTGGAACACGTGCATACAAGTTTATGTAGACCGCCTTAATGGAGTATGAACTCTAAAAGAAAAGAATGCTAAAAAATCTAGCAAACAGAATGAAACCGAATTCTCTATGCTGAGATAAAGCTACATTTGGAAGCCATTTACAGGCATATATCACGTAAACCTTCAAACGACTTTTCAGACAAAGAGAAGGTCATATTGGAACTAAAAGGTGTTCATTTGGCTAAATAATTTAAATAACCAAACTCAGTATCAGAGCAAACATGCCCGGTCATAATGGTCAATGGCGCCCCCTGTAGGTAAAAGTCTGGAATATTTTAAAAGGACTAGAAAGGAAACCTGAACTGGCCCTGATTCTGCTTTCCCATTCATTGGATTTGTTTATGGTTAGTGAAGTCCAGTAAACATAAATTATGTTATGGATTCAGACTGTGCTACAATTAATAATAATAATGGTTTAAAAAAAAAAGTAATGAGAGGAAAAGGGTTTGACACGAGCCATGTGCCAAAATGACTTTGGGGCGACAACATCTAATAAAAACGGAACAAAACAAAACATTTGCCCACCATTTGCCAGATAGGCCGGAACCGCAGTTGGAGACATTTCCTGACCTGCCTCCTCTTATTTAACAAAGTCAAAAAAATATCATCACGTTTAGTCTTTGTTCTTAAAGCATTTTCTCAGCTTGCTGACTAAGTATCAGCAATTTCCTCCCGGATGAAAGTACCACACTCAACCTGTGAAACATGTTTCAACACCATCACACAGGCCACAGTGCAGGGACAGCTTCCTTCATGCTCTCATCACTTTTATCCCATCAGGCATGTTGTGCAGAGCAATCCAAAACAAAATGAGCAGAGAGAAAAATGCCTATAAAGGCATTGTGTACAACCTGTCAAACAGCCTGCATTCATACACCTGCCTGTGTGCATATGTGGAGCAGCTACATATAGATCTCCAGATAGAAATCTCGCTCCCTGGCACACGAGTGTGTGTTTGCATGTATCAGTGGTCCCCGTAGGTAAAGACGAGCCCTTATCAGAGCAGTCTCAGGAAGATTGAGACGCAGAGAGCTGAAGAGCGACTATTTTCGTCTCAGAAATGCCTCGATACAGTTCCATACACACACATAAAAACCTGCCGACTCACAAGGGCAGTGCACACTAACCCGTCTTCCTTCTTCCGGTTTGCTGAAGGTGATTAATCTGACTGAACGGCACCATCAGAGGTGTCGAACAAGAACACACCACGTGCCGGCGGCTGAAACACAGACAGAGACGTAAAGCGATGGAGCGCTGACCCGATCAAAACAACAGTGCCACCTGCCAATCTCGCACCCAGACAAATTACCCACAATGCCCCACTCCAGCTGGGACGGGAGACTGTCCTCTGTGACTCCTTCAGTAAATGAAAACGATAAAAGGGAGGGGAAAAAACCTGCGTCTAAGATTCAAAACTGCTCGCCGACGAGGCCACTTGACATTTGTGTTGACATTTGAGCCCCTGTTGAATCGGTCGGAAATACAGCATGTCATCCCTGAAGAATCCAGCACTCCAAAGCGTGTCTTATCGCTGAGATTATGCACTGGCATTATACCGAGCTAATAGTGCATGTAGGTCCTTTATGAATGAATTTCAAAATGCATCAAACACTTAAGAAGGATTTAGTCCTTCCCCCGAAAAAATACTTAAGAATATGCAAATATGCGGGGAAGAATTAGGTTTAACAGATTTGACGAGCGCAAACAATGAGGGTGTTCTTTTCCCTGGCTGCTGGTGTCAATCAGAACCCCAGATTACCGTCCAGGATTATGACAATGTGTAAAATGAAAAGAGACAATAAGACACTTTTAATTTATCACAGGGATATGACTATCAATACGCAGCTATTGTACCCACAGAATTGCTAAATACCTGGCGGAGAGGGGAGATGAAGGTGCCAGGGTGGCTGGCTGCTGCCCCCTGCTGCTCCCTTAAGAAGCATATCACCCTACACACACCAATATAGACACTTCTACTGAGAGAAGAATGTCAAACTGTAATGTTTAAAAACAAAAACATACATTAAATATCAATGAGCAGATTTTTTTGTGGATTTTGACTATATATTGTGGAAAATGTTAACTTTGTGTATGTTTTATTAAAGTTTTGTGTATATCCTGCAAAATATCATTAAACCACTGTCACCATTTAATCCCAAAGCAGAGAAAATCAAACCAAAGTGTCAAAAAGCGTTTACATTAGCTGATTACATTATTAGCATTGTGTGATTATATTAAGTTAAAGAAAACACACTGTATTAGCTAACTAAAGTTAGGTAACCCTATTGGTTAGCTTAAACTAAAACTAGTATTAATCGTTCTTGGTAATTGAAATAAAACCTAAATAAGATTCAACACTAGATACAAATTTTAAACTTAAAAACTTAGAAAATAAGACGTTTTGTCTTGGCAGTAACTAAAATAAATTAGTAAGTAAAATTTTAAAAGTACTAAATTGAATATGAAAAAAATATTTTTAAATAAAGTTAAACAGAAATATTTAAAAAATGAACAAAAACTAATAAAATTGACAAATCGAACAGCAAAATTATTAAAAATTTAAACATTAAAATGAAAATATAAAAAGCTAATACAAAATATTAATAAATACTATAATGCTATACTAATATAATACTTTACTGACAGTATATAAATTATACTAAAAACAACACTGCTGCATACTATAAGTGCAATTCAATGTCTACACTGCAATTCTATATACAAATTCAAAATGGTAAGCCTATAAAATATAGAATGCAACTGTTTACAACAATGAAAATTATTTTGCCCAACTCCAGTTGACATGTTTGCCATTTTCTGAAACACCATTAACTGTAAAACAAGATATTCAACAGTAAATTAGAAACATTGCTCTGGATGACATCCATGGTGCCATGGCATATTTGGGTTGTCTACAATTTTTCTAGTGAATCATGGAGATGTTTGCCAGTGACCTGTGCTTAAATGTTTGTTTTGTTAACACGATGACAATCTAACACCATCACTGAGAGGATAGCAGACATAACACTTAAAATGATGACAATATTCGATATTTCTCATCTGCATGTGTGTAGTGTATTTGTGTGTCCCTGTTAGAGGAGAACACCACAAAACCCCTGCAGGCTCTCACACCTAAAATGAACCTCAAACTTCCTTTGACTGACATTTCCAGGAAGCGCGAGGAAGAAAGGGGTGCGACCGGGAGCTTCATCCACTTTAGGGTGTGTATGTGTGTAGCGTTTAGGCGGGTGGCAGCCCCAGCTGTCCCAGTATTGATCCACAGCTGGTGCCAGTATGGGGGGTGCGGGTCAGGGCTGTGGGGCTTCCTTCCCAACACACACACACACACACACACACACACACAGATGAGCAGAAAGAGTGATGCTGAACTTCTGATTCTGACTCAATTTCGAATTTGTTTAGTAGTTTAGTATTTTCCAAATACTGGCTCACAAAACCGGTTCTCGGTTCCCAGCCCGAGATGATCCCTGAGGGGATCAGAAATGTAGTGTTTGGGGGGCGGGGGAGGGCGGTGGGGCTTCCTTCCCAACACACACACACACACACACACACACACACACAGATGAGCAGAAAGAGTGATGCTGAACTTCTGATTCTGACTCAATTTAGAATTTGTTTAGTATTTTAACTTTTTCCAAATACTGGCTCACAAAACCGGTTCTCGGTTCCCAGCCCGAGATGATCCCTGAGGGGATCAGAAATGTAGTGTTTGTCAAAGAAATGGGCCACAATAGGCTTTTCCATCAATAAATGCCAGTTGCGGGTTTCTGCATGAACGCGGAGCCGAATATAAATATATAAAGGAAGAGACAAAGAGAGAAAAAGAGGGAGAGGACGGATGACACATTTTCAGTTGGCATCACCCAGGGCCTATTTCTGTCCGTCATCACTCATCTGTTGTGATTCAAATGTGATTTCCCCAAACTGTCATCGAGTGGCGCTCACACACACACAGATTAGGGGTAGTGTCATTATTTGTGGGAATTGTTATTGAGGGTAGGGCCGGTGGCTGGGGGATTGCCATTGTTCCAGCTGAACATAAAAGACGAGCAAAGCCAACAGACCAAGACTTATGGAAATCAAAAATAATACCAGCCACCAAAATAATAAAAGAGCCCAAAACAATACCAGCCTATTATAAAAGAGAGGCAGAGAAGATGCCAGCTTAATACCTTCAGAGAGAGAGAAATCACAAAAAGCTGTGCTCAAATACTGGAGATGTTGTTTCCGCAGCATACCCACACTGGGACACCGCCTGGTGCCTATGAACACACAAAACAATAACAATAGACAACAGAAAATAAATCTCTCTCTACAACCCACCAAGCCCTGTGACCTACAGTCTCTTTCAGGCTTTCCAATGAAGGACAAGCATCCGCTGCCAAAATAAATACAGACATCACATGCATCAGGCCTGTGAAAGATTGGTAAATTCATCTTAAGAGGTTCAAAACGAGTGTATCAAGTTATTATATAAAAAAGACTTGACCTGCCTGCGTATTTTTTTATCTCTTTCTGTGCTTTATTGTCATGACTAGGGCTGGGTATCGTTCAAACATTTTCAATATTGATACCGATACCTTGAATTTGATGCTGGTTCCTGAACGATATTTTTTGCAATACCAATTTTATGAAATCCATTTTAACAAGATTACGTTACGCATTACCTAAAAAACTTTTGTTTTTATTTTTTCAGCTTGTTGAGGTTTTTACAGACTCAAAGACTCATCTCCTGAGCCACTGCACAAAGGAACAAAACTTAACCAACACAATAAATCAGTGTAAATAGTTTTGAGTTTCCACATCTTTTAGGCAAGTTTACACTACTGTGCTTTCATCATAAAATGTATAGCTTAGACAGCACCATCATTTCTATTCATTTTCCACTGATTTATTGATGAGCATTAGCTGCTTCCAGTGCTGTCTGCCTGTTTTCTCTTCTGCGAACGCTGTTCTGACTCAGAGGAAGCTCATTTGCTGCTCATATATCAATTACGTGTTCATAACTGGCCCTGTCTCCAATGAAAAATGTCCATTACACTTCTGTGTTCGGTTCTGTACAGAAGAAACCCAGGAAAACATTTCTACGGATGAAACATGAAGCTAATAGTGTTTATTAGCTTCATGTTTCATCCGTAGAAATGTTTTCCTGTTAAAATGTATAGCTTAGACAGCACCATCATTTCTATTCATTTTCCACTGATTTATTGATGAGCATTAGCTGCTTCCAGTTCTCTTCTGCGAACGCTGTTCTGACTCAGAGGAAGCTCATTTGCTGCTCATATATCAATTACGTGTTCATAACTGGCCCTGTCTCCAATGAAAAATGTCCATTACACTTCTGTGTTCGGTTCTGTACAGAAGAAACCCAGGAAAACATTTCTACGGATGAAACATGAAGCTAATAGTGTTTATTAGCTTCATGTTTCATCCGTAGAAATACCCCTTAGGTATCGAAATTTGGTACCGAAAGACAAGACATTTTTAGATACTCTGTGGTATCGAGGTCAGTGTCTAAAAATTATTGCACTCAATACCTAGCCCTGTGTGTTAATATTACATTTGTATTTGCAAAGCAAAAGTATAAAGTGTATTGGGAAGTCTTGGCCTAATGGTTAGCAAGTCGGACTTGTAACCCAAAGGTTGTGAGTTCAAGTCTCCGGTCCGGCAGGGATTGTAGGTGGGGGAGTGAATGTACAGCTCTCTCCCACCTTCAATACCACGACTGAGGTGCCCTTGAGCAAGGCACCGAACCCCCGACTGCTCCCCGGGTGTGTGTTCACGTTGTGTGTGTGTGTTCACTGCTGTGTGTGTGCACTTAGGATGGGATAAATGCAGAGCACTAATTCCTAGTTTGGGTAACCATACTTGGCCACATGTCACGTCACTTTTTAAAGAAAAAATTGAACAAATTGAGTAAATAAGCAATTAAAATAAAGTAAGGATAAATAAAATGATTGTGTATTTTTTATATTATTATTATAAAATAATATAATAAAGTAATAAAATAAAGCAAAAATAAAAAGTACAATAAAAATACAATAACACATTATAAAGTCGCACAGCCCATTCCAAAAACTAAGGTCAATAAATAATTTTTTTTCTTTTGCTCAGTCCATCCCTCTTCCATCCTCTCAGTTATCAGCTGTGGGCCAAAAAAAATACTGCTCCGTAAACACCTTCAACACTGCAGCACTCCAGCACACACACAATGTATATCAGAGAGACAGGTAAGCACACATACACACACCAGAGACAGATTTATTGGATGAACACCCAACATGCCATTTTTAAAGGTGCCAGCTCATCAGTTTCCACCTCACACGACCACACACACACACACACACAGCTGTAATTATATCGAAAGCACTAACCTAAATTAATGCTCAGTGAGTCCATCACTGGTATAAAGGAGACCGTTATCAGTGCTGGGTGGAAAAACGCTGAGTGTGTGTGTGTGTGTGTCTTCTGAGACAGCGGAAAGTCACCCTGTTTGACAGAAGAAACCCATCATAATCAGTTATTTTATGTGCAGCACTTGCAGACTTTAGTCCATGAACTAGCCACTGGATAAAAATATTTTAGAGGCGATAAGGGAATTATAGATGTGTGTAAGTGCCAGAGAGCAAACTGCCACAACACTAAAGCCAGTAACAGTAACGGCTTCATCATGACCAGCTAAGTTCTTATTGGATGTCTCACTGTCAGGTTAGGAGATGAACAATGGATGGGAGAAAAATCACAATATGGACTGCCGAGTGAATTGACGTAAAGGGACTTTGGTTTTGTTCAACACAACATTCAGGGTCTTTAATAATCAGTCTGCAAGCACTCGGAGTCTGAAGGAATCTCAGGATCCGAGCTGCTGTAAGAGCTTCAGTCATGCTGTCGTAAAGCAGATTCTATGGCAGTGTCGTCCCACAGGCTTTGAGGGTCGTATCTGTGTTGGCTCTAGAGTTTTAAGCCGTTTAAGACTGACATAATAGGTTTAATCCATCACACAGAGTCTATGGTTTTAAAAAGAGTTTAAGTAACAGAAGACACTTTACAGAGTACCTGCCTGAATCAAATTATGCTCAAACAGACAGTTAATTAAACAGACGTCATGCCTCCTTTCTTTTCTTACATATACACTACTGTTCAAACCTTTGGGGTCAGTAAGATTGGTTCTAATTTTTTTATCTATGTATCTAAAAACAACAATATCGCATTTTAAATAACTGTTTTACATTTGAATATATCTTAAAAGTAATTTATTCATTTGGTAGCAAAGCTGAATTTTCACTAGCCATTCCTCCAGTCTTCAGTGTTACATGATCCTTCAGAAATCATTCTGATATGCTGCTATGCTTGGTGCCAGAAACATTTCTTATTATTATCATCAATTGTTGAAAACTGTGATACATCTTTTTCAGGATTTTTGTGGAAACTGTGATGCATCTTTTTCAGGATTCCTTGAACAACAGAAAGTTTAAAAGAACAGCATTTTTTGAAACAGAAATCATTTTTGGAATAAAAATGCAAAAGTGGCCATTTTGATCAATTTAATATGTCTTTGCTGAATAAAAGCATTAATTTCTTTAAAAAAAATAAAATTTACTGATTCCAAAACTTTTTATAGTGAATTTATTAGAATTCATACAAAAACCAAAATCCATAATATGTGGACAAAAAAAAGCTATTAATTAGGGATGCACCGAATGTTCGGCAACCGAATAAGCGAAAAGACCGAATAAATTGTACCGAACAAAGACGTGACGTGATCAAATAGAGGCGCGCGCTAATGCAGCAAACATGACGGCAGTGTGGAAACATTTTAAGCTGTCTGAGAAAGACGCAAAAATCATTACAAGCACCGACAGCGAGAGACTGTTTAGTACTGCATCGCATGTCTTCGATGAGAAGAGGAAGGGTGGTTGTTGCTGGTTACTGTTTGATGATTAAAATCGCGAAATGCCCTTAAACAATTAAACAAATTGCAGAATGTTATGTTTTCTAATACACGTGTTCAAACAGCGCTGCACGAGCTCGCGGCGGCAGGGTTCAAAGTCCAAAGCTGAAACTGTGTTACTCGTCAGCAGCTCAGTAAAATGTTTATGAATTTTTATAAAGGCATGTGACAATGCGATACGTGCAACAAACATCTTCCCAAATTCGTAATGAGAATCATTTGTCAACAAAAAGAAGCACTGAGGTCTTCCTGCGGGTTTCTGCCAAAATAAAAGTTGAGAAAAAGCAAGAACTCCATCAACATTAACAAATGTTATTGTAATTTTACTGTTGTTCTGTAAAATAAAATAAAAAAAGAAAATAATAATGAAAATAATAATTACAACAGCTCTATTAATACATTTATTGTAACATTTACACA